>NC_056745.1:4767641-4877641 GCF_019279795.1 Protopterus annectens | reverse complement strand
CCATGGAACGTATCATCATGGAACTCATAAACAAAGACATTGCAAACCTCCAAACTCTGGATCCCACCCAGTTCGGGTTTGTGAAAGGCAGATCATGCCTCCTGAACCTGATCGAGTTCTTTGAGGAAGTCACCAAAGCCGTGGATGAGGGTAAGGTGGTTCACACAGCCTATCATGACCTCGCCAAGGCTTTTGACACCATCCCCCATTCTGGAATTATAGCTAAACTCACTAAACTAGGTATAAATCCCTATGTCACAAGATGGGTTGCCAACTGGCTCACTGACAGAACCCACACTGTAAAAGTTGCAGCCTCCAAATCTGACCTCAAGGCAGTGACAAGTGGAGTGCCACAGGGTTCCGTCCTGGGACCTCTCCTGTTTGGTATCTACTTCTCTGAAGTACAGGCTAACAAAGAAGGCCTCTGGCTGATGAAGTTCACAGATGACTGCAAACTAGGAGCCATAGTCAAGTCCCCAAATTATGTGGACATCCTACAGAAGGGCCTCACTGAGACAGATGCCTGGTGTCAGAGCCATGGCCTCAAGCTCAATGCCAAAAAGTGCAGTGTCATCCCCTTTGATAAAAACTCTGTACCCATGAACTACCACATAGGCAGCAATCTACTTATCTACTTAACACCAAATGCGTGATAAGAGACCTTGGGACCCAGGTGGACAGTAGTCTCTCCATTGATAGTCACATCACCATAGTAGTCAGGAAGTCCTTCTACGTGGCACACCTCATCACAAAAGGGTTCTCATCCAGGAAAAAAGAGGTCATTGCTCCCCTCTACTCATCACTCATTAAACCCATTAAGTACAACACCCCTTTTGGAATGTACCTCACAAGACATCTGCAGCAGCTGGAAAGGCCACAGAAGTACCTCACAAAGAGGATTACTGGCCTCAAACAAATGCCCTACACTGACCGCCTCAAAAAACTCCAGCTTTACTCCGTAGCACATTGCCTACTCCGAGGTGATCTCTGCCTAACATATAAAGCTATGTCAAACCCAGAGCTGTTGGACATGCTACACCTAAAGAAATCCCAATCCCTCCAAGCTACATGCTCTAGGGACCTAAACCTTGTCACCACAATAAACAGGACATGCTGGAGGGATAGATTCCTGTCCCAGAGACTTCCTATACTCTGGAACAAGCTACCCATCTATCAAAGGAAAAATATACTTTAAAAATTATCAATACACGGTAGGTTCAGGTTAAGGCACTTTAATCTTGCAGCAAGGAGACAAAAATTGCTAATACAGAGTTTGTCTAACTAAAATCAGGAAGTAAATTCATCTTTATACACTTTCTAACAAGACATTGCCTACCAAGCTGACGTAGCAGATCACACGTTTTAACATCATCATTACATAGTAGCTGTTTATCCATAATTTTCTGCTTGCACTATCAATTTTATGAAAAACTTCCTAAGAAAAATAATGTGGCCTTGGTGACCACTGGTTAGATACAGTTTCCCACTATGTCATGTTTCTATTCAAGGTATTACAGCTAATTCGAGCACAAAGCACAAAACAAGTACAGATTCTTCAAGCAGTCCTTTGTCTTATGTATCTCTTATTCTTCCGCAGCTGTGCATGTTCTCATAACACGAACAGAGCTGATTGTTCAAAATCATAACATTATAGAATATAGTATTGTTTCATTTATTACTTCCTGTCCTAGCAGATAATCATCTGCTTCTCAGTACATTTCCAAAAGGCATGAACATGAATTTTGCTGTGTCAGCAATTACTAGGTCAGGGGGCATCTTGCAAGTTTCAGAAAGCATACTGCAGTTTCAAAAAGCATCTTATAATTTCACACAGAATTAAGCTGTATATAAAATAGACTGAAAATGTGTTAATTCTTTTAGCTTCTAATAAGCATTAGACATATACATAAATGCATATTTCTCTGACATTTCCCCTCTGTTAATACTTTTTATTCTATTTTTCAAAAGCATAAACAGTTTACTTCTTCTCCTAACCTCTTCCATTCCGGATTTGCAGTTAAGAGAGTCATGTAGTTTAGACTTATGAAAGCATTTCAGTTTTCAACAACTCTTCAATTTCAGTACTTTGATACAAAGTCTCAGAAACTGACATATCTATAAAATCTTTGATTAACTTTTTCATGCAGGGAATACCACAACAAATGCATGCTCCTAATAGGAGTAAACCCACACAAATGGTAATCAGGATGTTCATTAGGATGGAACCCCACCCCCCCAAACAAATTCTGGAAAAAGTCTGTCAGTTGGTTTAGGCCTGGTTTGGTCATGGTCGACACTTGCTGGATCACCTCAAGATGGTTGTTTATCTCGTGCTGGTTGTCAGGAATATGCGAACAGCATTCTTCTTTGATTAAAGTGCACGTACCACCTCTCGCTGCTAGGGTGAAGTCAAGAGCCATGCGGTTTTGAAGATCACAGTTCTCATAGCATTTAGTTCATCAGTCACTAATTTGAGAGCGGAAAAAATTGCATTGCTCATAACTTCGAGAAGTTTAGACAGTTTTCTCAGCTCCCAAATCGATTTCACTGCGCCATATACAGGGGCTATGCCTACCCATGATATAATGGTGTCACTCAAGTCCATATGTGTCAGTTTATCTTTGTTTTTCACGGAGTTATGGTTTCTCCACCCTGCTTCGATTTGTCCCACTGGATTCTCGGGTCTCTTGATTGGACTTCTAGGTTTACTGCTAACCTCTCTGACATTTTGAATTTTCTCCTGAGGCAAAGGTGCAGTGTGTCGTATGGCCGGAACCAGGTAACCCAAAAAACAACTGCCGGATCACTTCTCAGGTAGCCATTTATATGTTTTTTTCCTACAAACAAAATAACAATTCTCTACTTTAGTACTGATATATGCTCGCCCTGCATGAAACATTTTTTTGTCAATAATAGAAAGTTGCTTCAAAAGAACAGGATTATGCTGTATTTCACTAACAGTTCTCTTCATTTTTTCAAAATATGAGTCATAGTTTGTATCACAGATAGTTTCTGCCTTATTAGCCTTAATATAACATTTATAAGAAACAGTCACATTGCAATTGCTCCAACCCACCTGAATAGTGTCATTTTTATAAAAACATACAATCCCTTTTTGTGTAACAGGTAGGTACAATGCTATTTTGTCTTGTGATTTTACGGGTGTAGTATCAAAAATCAAGTTTTCCCAGGTCTCATTGACCCCTAGGGGGACAGCAGTCATCAATAATCCCACATATGCTGTTGGCATAGCTGTGCAAATCCAGCAGTTCAAACCATTAAAAGTCTCAGCATACACATATTTATTTGCTTGGTAAGTGTTAAAGTTTGGATGCCAGTCTATGAGTAATGCATCATGTTTGTTCAGTTCAACTCGTGTGGCTGGAAAAAGGAAAGGCCACAGCAAAAAGATCATTGTTATCAGTATAGCTATCAGAATAATCATGCAAATTTTCTGAGGTTGTTCTGCATCCCTGTTTACTCTATACCTGGTCATTTTGTTCTCGTTGTACAACAGTAACAAGGTTTTTGTCCAGTTCAAAGTTCTTAACCAATTTACAGTGTGTCAAATGAATCCAGGATGCTCGCTCTGCGATCTTGACTGCAGTGGGTGTTGACAGTAGCACCTGGTACGGTCCTTCCCACTTCAGAGAACTCCAATTCTTTTTCTTCACGGCTTTCACCCAGACCCATGTGCCTGGGACTATTGCTGCTTCCGATGGTCTGGCTTGTTCTTTATCTGAAACAGAATTTAACTGCAAAAGTTTGTTATTCAAAAATCGCCTCATATACTCTGCAAGTGAACTGTCAGCCTCCTGGTCTGCAGGCATGAGAGGTTTCCACTGAGGTGTATAATATGCCCTCCCAAACAAAATTTCAAAAGGAGTTAATCCTTTTACATTTGGAACAGTTCTCATACTCAACAGTGCCAGAGGCAGACAGTGCACCCAGTTCTTTTGTGTCTCACTAATCAATTTCCTAAGCTTATTTTTCAAAACTCCATTATGCCTCTCTACCAATCCTGCAGACTGGGGGTGGTATACACAATGGTTTTTCAAAGAAATCCCGAAATAACGGCTCAATTGTTGTATAGTTTGATTTACAAAGTGTGTGCCATTGTCACTATAAATCTTTTCCGGTATGCCAAATCTAGGAATAATTTCTTTAACGAGGACTTTTGCAACAGTAGCTGCATCTGGATTTTTAGTTGGAAAAGTTTCCACCCATTTGGAAAACATATCTATAATGACAAGGCAGTACTTCTTATTTTCACATTTGTTCAGCTCTATAAAATCCATACAGATAGTATGGAATGGATACGGTGGTGTAGGGAAACTCCCTTGCTTAGGCTTCAATGCCCCCTGTGCAAGATGCTTGTTACAAACATGGCATGCTGCACAAAAATTTTTTGTGTAGTTTGTAAATCCATACATTGTAAACACTCAATTCACTAACTGTACCATCCCTCCCTGTTGAGACATGGCACTGCCCATGGCTCAACAAAGCTGCATATCTAAACAAGTTAGATGGTAAAATCGGTTTCCTTTCTTTGGATATGTACAGCCCTTTCTCAAGAATTGCTCCTTGTTTTATCCATTTTTGTTTTTCTACATTTGTAGTAAGTGTCTGCATTGTTTTTAACATTTCTAAGTCTAAAATCTCAGATGGTTGTAATTCCTCACTCAAAAGAAATACTTCTGAAGCTGAAGCTGCTTGTTTTGCAGCTATATCAGCCCTCGCATTACCTTTTGAAATCCTATCCTGTTGTTTGGTATAAGCTACGCATTTACAAATAGCTACTTTCTGAGGTAACTGGATAGAGTCTAACAAATCTAAAATAAATTGCGCATGATTAATTGGTTTACCAGTAGATGTTATCATTCCTCTATTTTTCCACTGCTGCGCAAAAACATGTACAGTAGAAAAAGCATACTGGCTGTCAGTAAGAATGTTCATTCGTTTACCCTTTGCCAAGGTACATGCCCTTGCAATCAATTCTGCTGCTTGTGCAGGTAAGTTGTGCGGTAAAGACTTTGCTTCTAAAATTTCAGTATCAGAAACTTCTGCATACCCCACTAGATTCTGTCTTGTAGGACCCCTCCTACACGAGCTGTCCACATAGTATGTCACCTCGGCATCATCCAAGGGAACATCCGTGAGATCTTTTCTAGGTAGTGTCTTTTGCTCAATTTCCTGCAGGCAGCAGTGTGGTTTGCCATCTGCAGGGGTTGGGAGCAAGGTTGACAGATTCAAAGTTGTGCATCGTTCAATTGTCATATGAGGTTGGCTCAACAGTATAGTCATACAGGAAAGATGTCTAGCAGGAGAAAGATATGCTACTTTTTCTTGCAGTAAAATAATCGTGACTGCATGAGGCACTCTCAACGTGAGAGGGTGGAATAACACTACTGAGGCTGAAGCCTGTACTGCCATTGCAGCTGCGACTACTGCTTGTACACAGTGGGGCAGGGATCGTGCCACTGGGTCTAGCTGTGATGAATAGTAAGCTATGGGGCGTTGTTTGTCCCCATGCTGCTGTGTTAACACTGATGTCATATAACCCTGCTTACAATCTACAGTTTGGAAAAATCGCTTATGATAGTTCGGTAGTCCTAAAACTAATGAGGATGCTATCAGTTGTTTCAATTTTCAGAAAGCTGTTTCTGCTTCTGGTGTCCACTGTAATAAATCTTGTGCTGCCATAGGCTTCTTGAATATCAAGTTAGTCAGTGGAGCAGATTCCAAGGCATAGTTTGGAATCCAACTCCGACAAAAATTAGTAGTACCTAGGAAGGACATCATTTCCTTCTTGGTAGTTGGTTTGGGTGCTTGTAATTTTGCTGTTTTTCTGTCTTCATCTAATATTCTGCCCTCTTTGGATATTACATATCCCAGGTATTTGACCTGTTTTTTCCAAAGTTGCAGTTTATTTTTGTTTACCTTGTGTCCTTGAGTAGCTAGAAATTGTAGTAATGCTATGGTATCATCACTGCATTCTTGCTGGATCGGGGCTGCCAGCAGAATGTCGTCTACATAAAGTAAAATCTGGCTGCCTTTCGGTGGGATAAATCCCGCCAGGTTACTTGCCATTTCCTGTGCGAATATTGTTGGACTCTCACAATATCCCTGTGGTAGTCGTGTATATGTATACCTTTTCCCCTGAAATGTAAATGCAAACCAATGTTGGCTGTCAGGGTGTATCGGTATTGAGAAAAACGCATTGCTGATATCTACCACAGAAAAATACTTTTGATGAGGTTTCAAATAATTTAATAAGGTGTGTGGATCCGGCACCGTAGGTGCCCTAGGTATAACTGCGTCATTTACAGCTTGTAAATCTTGGACCATACGCCATTCTCCGTTTGTTTTCCTAACAGGAAATAAGGGTGTATTACATGGTGAATTGGGAGATTCTATCAACACTCCTTCCTTAAGTAAAGCTGCTATTATAGGTTTGATTCCTACTTCTGCATCCTTCCTCAAGGGATATTGTCTCTTTTGAGGTCTAAATGCTGACTTTGGCGTGATAGTGACTGGTCCTGCTGTACGAATAAGTCCTACATCTGATTTCCCTGTTGACCAGAGAGTCTCTGGTATGTCTCGTAAGGCCTTTTCCTCTTTTTCTAGTAAGAGTGATAATCAGCTGTCCTCACTTGCCTACAAGTGTACAGCTGGGTGTGTCTGTGTTATCCAATTCAACTTCTGCTTTTGTACCCCCTGTTCTGAAAGTTCTAATTCTGTCTGTTTTTCTAACCTTGTGACTTTTTCTCCTAGGTCTGCCCACTTCACATTTTTATCTTTAGTCAAACTCACATGTTTTAATCGATTAGATTTGTAAAGTGCTAGGAATTCTTGGGGCAATGAACAGCTTACTATACTGTTCCGTTCTGTGTCCCAGTACAGATTTCGTAATACTAATCTGTTAGCATGGTTTCTAAACAGTTCTTGCTCATATTCTTTATCAGGTCCTGGTTTGCTACAGTAATATAAAGTGCAATGCAACAAATGCTGTTTATCAGTATCAAGGGAGGGGGATTTACTGATGGCTACATTCATCAGTTCTTCGGTTACTGCCCCTGGACCAGTCGTAACCAAGTCCTGGCTGTACCAATAAAATGTTTCACCCTCCGGTCGCACTACAAAAGTATCCATTTGTTGCTGTGCTTCCATACCCTGCATAGTTGGAACTACTGCTATGCCAAATATCTGCATTAGGTCTCTGCCCAAAAGATTTACTGGGCATTTTGCAGAAACAACAATTTTGCTTTTCTGGGTCATCCCTGAAACAGGGTCAGTTATTGCTATGTTGTGGGAGAGTGGCTCCCGATACAGCTGTCTATTAGCTGCTTTCACTAATATGTAATCAAGTGATTCAGAATTTTCGGGTAGTTTGGAAGGATGTATCAGGGTCTGTGAAGCCCCTGAGTCACACAGGAATTTAACCTCCCTCCCCTCTACCAGAAGTGTAACTTCCAGTTTTGTGTCTACTAAGTAGAGCTCTAGGCTCAATAATGCTAAGTCTAAAATGTCATTTTCTTCATTATCTGTGATTTCATGCACATCCTTTATTTCTTCTATCACATTCTCTACTCCTTCTATCACATTTGCACTTGTCTTTTCTTGATTATTCCTTTCTAGTGATTCTTGACTATCATATAGTCAGTCCTCACCCCCCTTGTCTTCTGTGGTTACCTTTTTATTTTGCCTGCAATCCCTTGCTAAATGTCCCTTTTTCCCGCATTTAAAACATTCACCCCTTTTCTTTCTCTCTTCAAAGTCCTCTGATCGTTTATCAGATTGTTTGTTTCCCTGGGCACTTTTCTTACCCTTCTTCCCAGTTTATACTACAAAGACTTCTGATCCATCTTCCACTGCAAATACTTGAGTTTTCTTTTTCTTTTTGCTATTAAAATGCCTTTCGGCATGTCTTGCATATTCAAGTAATGACTGTAATCTACTTGTACGATGATCTACCATGTGCTTTGTAATAAAGCTGCTAATGGGTGCAATACTGCCTTTCAAAAATGCATTCTTTAGCTGCTGCTCATATGGGGAATCATGTGTTTGGTCTTCAGGTACCTGCATTCCACAATGGTTATTAAAACACTCTAATAATCTGGCATAATATCTATCAACAGTTTCACCTTCTTGTTGTATGCATTGATTAATGCAAGTCCAGTCAGCCCTAGGCTTCCATTTCTCAGAGATTCGGTCTGTTAGACCTTTCACTCTGTTATCCAGTTTTGCGTTACTATGTGGGAGTGGCCTATGTTCTGCGTCACAGGAATTCCAGTTGCCACTTATCATGTGCCAATCTGGACCTACGATTTGTCTGACTACTTTTTCTACTTCCTCTCCATTTAAATGGTAACTTAACCTCATGCCCTGTAAGTCTTCTAAGAATTTTCTAAAATTAACTTTCGGATGGGGAATTCCCTCTGTGGCTTTCCGGATGTCTTCTGGTGTCCACGGTCTATATACTAGAAGAGTTGGGTCCTGTCCTGCCTGTCCTGCCTGTGGATTTGGTACTTCTATGAGAGGACATATCTCTTCTTCACTCATAGCTTGTGAATTTTTGTTTATTTCATACAATTCAATATACCCTCTTAAATTGCATGTTCGAGACCTAGTCTCGATAGGATCTCTGACAAACGGTTTTGGTTTTGCAGGTACAGCTGGATATAGTGGAGGTGGATCAGCTTGTCCACTCGCTTCATATTCCAGTAAGGGAAGCGGAGGGGGCGGAGGGGCTGTTGCTATTACCAAGTTATTGTCTTCTTTATCTAAAAACATTGCTTTTGAATTTTTATTCTTTTGTTCCCTGCAATTTGCTTCCTCAAGCCACCTGTGTGCCTGAGGGACTCCTAATTGACGTTGCTTTTTTATCTGACCTTTTGCATCTGTTTTAAGTTGTTTGACAAGTTTGATAAGTGAAGGTTTATCTAAATTACCATCAAATTTGTATTTATTAACCCATTTTGTATAGTACCTAACATTGTCGGCACGCTGTAATTGCATATATTTCGCGTCTTCGGTTAAAGGCGGGTCTCTGGAACTTTTTGTGCACTTATTTCCCATGTTGTCTTAACTTAGTTAGAAACTGTTATGTAACCACGATTTACACTTCTTCACAGTCTATCTAGAATAACTGCCTACCTATCCTGTTTCCCTGATCTATGAAAAAACAGTAATCTTTTTTGTCCCTGATTTACAAGAAAATCTCCTGACAAAAACAAATACTGTAATAAGTCCCTGATCTGAAACAAAGAAAAGGTAAAATCCTCCTTACCTGAGCCTCCGTGATTGATCTCTTCACTGGAACTGTTGACTCGTCCTCCAATCGCAGATCAGAAACAGTGGCTGGCCTCTTTTTAACGACAATTCAGTCTGAGGTCTTTTCAAAGCAGAAGAACCAATGTGGCTTCTTCCCCATACGGTTTCATGCCACCGGGCCCATCTGACCTGAGCTACAGCGAGAGATGTTTCCAGCCCAAAGGACCAATCTGTCAAAGGAAAAATATACTTTAAAAATGATCAATACACGGTAGGTTCAGGTTAAGGCACTTTAATCTTGCAGCAAGGAGACAAAAACGTGCTAATACAGAGTTTGTCTAACTAAAATCAGGAAGTAAATTCATCTTTATACACTTTCTAACAAGACATTGCCTACCAAGCTGACGTAGCAGATCATAAGTTTTAACATCATCATTACATAGTAGCTGTTTATCCATAATTTTCTGCTTGCAGTATCAATTTTATGAAAAACGTCCTAAGAAAAACAACGTGGCCTTGGTGACCACCGGTTAGATACAGTTTCCCACTATGTTATGTTTCTATTCAAGGTATTACAGCTAATTCGAGCACAAAGCAAGTACAGATTCTTCAAGCAGTCCTTTGTCTTATGTATCTCTTATTCTTCCGCAGCTGTGCATGTTCTCATAACACGAACAGAGCTGATTATTCAAAATCATAACATTATAGAATATAGTATTGTTTCATTTATTACTTCCTGACCTAGCAGATAATCACCGGCTTCTCAGTACATTTCCAAAAGGCATAAACATGAATTTTGCTGTGCCAGCAATTACTAGGTCAGGGGTATCTTGCAAGTTTTCAGAAAGCATACTGCAGTTTCAAAAAGCATCTTATAATTTCACACAGAATTAAGCTATATATAAAATAGAATGAAAACATATTAATTCTTTTAGCTTCTAATAAGCATTAGACATATGCATAAATGCATAGTTCTCTGACACCATCTATGTCAAGCAAAGTTCTTCATTAGCACTCTTCAAGAAAAATCTTGATGAGTGGATGGGAAATAGGAAATATACCCTGGGGATGTCTTCTGTGTCTCTGCTGGACAGTGGCACAGGAAAATAACTTTCTTGGGTGGCATAAGCTATGGTACTTTACTGGCTAGGCTTACGTAGGCCCTTGGACCAATAGCCTAGTACCTACCTATGAACCTATCTATTACATGCATACTGTGCAGTGTTGGATAGTTCATAGTACAGGATCATTAGTCATGGCTCAAGAGGTTAACTGCAGTCCCCTGTCATGGGGAGTAAAAACACTTTTGTTCAGACTGGATATTATTGAGAGGGGTATCCTTAACTTACATCCTAGCTGTGTTCCTGTACTTACCCAGAAGTAATCCCTGAGGAATTTTGCCTTGCTAGAATGCAGTCCTGAGTCCACTTTCCCTCCAAATGGCAGCATCATGGACAAGGGCACTGGATCCATAGAGCGAGAGGGAGGGAGTACCCCCCCACACACACACTTTTACAAGACCATCTTGTCTTGACTAGCCCCCATGGCAGCTTCAATAATTAAAAAATAAACTCCATGGTGGCAGAGTCTTGCGTGTTCTTTACGCAGGACCCATGCATGCGTGTATCACATATTTAAACACAGTCCATGCCAAAAGTCTACACTTAGATGCAAAATTTAAGCTTCCATTGAGGGAGGTAAGTGCCTACCTGATCATGTCTGCTTTAGGTAGGACCCATGCTTGCATGCATCATGGATTTAAACACAGTCAGTGCCAAACACAGTCCACAGAGGAATGAAATTTAAACTTCTGTTGATGGAGGTAAGTGCCTACCTGATAACATTTGTTGTTGCCCAAGGTACAGCTCTTAAGGAGAGTGTGTTTCTGGCACAGCTTTTCCCCTGACATAATTCCAGCTAAGGAGAGTTTTGTTGTTTTCTGGTTCATGTTTCTGATATGTTGCTGGGTTCATGTTTCTGATATGCTGTTGTGTGTGTGTGTGTGTGTGTGTGTGTGTGTGTGTGTGTGTGTGTGTGTGTGTGTGTGTGTGTGTAAAAACCTTGGGTACAAGAAACAACAGCCTGAATTCTCTACCCATACCAGCACTTGTAATTCAAGGAGTTGAGTCCATAGCTCTCAACTGTCCAGATTGTCACTGAATATTTGGCTCATACTTTTAGTCCATTCCTCTTAAAATTTGTCTTTTCTGACAAATTAGTGAGAACTGAATTCACTAAATAACGATATCCCTTTCAATTTGTCTTCCTAGCTTTCAGGAAACACATCATAAAACAAAACACTTTATTTTAGCAACTTTCTAAGATTATACAAGCAATGATTAAAGTGTGTCTCTGGTTTTGGGCCTTTGCCCACCCCCCACCCCCAAAATAAGTTTTGGCTTTTTCCAGATTTCTTGTGCTACGAAGTTGAGAAATTTAGTTGTGTCGAGTGGATTTTACAAGGAGGTGAGAGCTTCAGGGGAAGAGAAGATTAGTGCTGCTTATACCACATTGGCTTGCACTGTTAGTAGCACAATGGGTAGTATACTTGCGTTTGATGCAGAAGTGCTGTACTTTAAAGGGAGTGGATGCTGCAGTCCTGTGAATGGAGGCGTCACCGAGTAATGATGAATCTGTTATCAGTTTGCCATCAATTTCCTATTGCAATATTACTAGCTTATGATTTTTTTAATGTAACATAGACAATTTATTCTTCAAGGGCAACAGGCACTTTATTCGCTGATGAAGCAATGAAATATAAAGTTGTTTGCTAGCAGCAACCTCTTCATTAGTTACAGATCCATTTAATGTGGAATTATTTAGATGACTTTACTTCTGCAGGGATTTTGCATATTTATTGATATTGGTAGATTGTAATTACAGAAGTTTGTGTCCTTTTATGGTTGAAATTTTCTGAAATTGGTAGTTTTGTCATTATTGGTTTATACATTTTGTTTCGTTGCTTACTAGAAGACTGTTCAAACTACAAATTTAAAGCGCATTCTAACAAGTGGTGCTGTATTTTACAAGGAATATAATTTAATACAATCAGGAAGGTGAATCAAAGAATCTATATATGTATGCATGGCCCTAAAAATGTGTAAGGAGCCTATGGTGTAAAAACAGACCAGAGGTAAGCTTAGTCCTCCACTGGCAAGATGCAAAATGAATGTGGGTTTTCATGCCGTTTCAATGAATGTGAGTTTCAAGGGCAGAGAAGTTTACTGCTCATGCTAAGTCTGTTTTCATTGCAAGACTGTATTGTTTCTGTAATCATTGCAGAAGTAAATAAGAAAACAGTATACATGCTGACAGGTTTGAACAGTGCTTATGGTAAATGAGAAGAAATAGCCAAGTAATGGAACACTGGATTGGCTGGGGAAGGGGCTGCTGATGGAGCAGCAGGGGGTTACAGACTATCCATTGAAGTAAAACAAAGCTAATCCCTGTCCATATTCAAATGCAACTTGGGTCTAAGGATGAGTAATAGAAAATGTACTCTAGGATTGGCCCTCATGCCACTAATGGATAGAGGCAGGTCCTAAATGCTGCATCCCTTACATGGTTCCCCTCAAATTATCTATGGTATGATCACAGTTATTCTCACTATGGCTAATGTACAATTATCAGCCATGGGATATGTAAGACGAATCAGTTAGTTCAATCGCCAAAAGGGACATTTTCTGAGCTTAAAATGTCTTTCAAGTGAACCTATGTTGTTGTAGTAAATAGTTTTAAAAAAATTGCCCTTTTTAGATCACTAAGTGTCCCTCTCACCCTCCACCCCCCAGCTTTCAACAGCTTCCAGTGCCTCTGATCATGGAAACTTCCAGTGTGTGTTGCCATGATGTTTGTCATGCTGCCATCTGCTGCACACACAACTTGGCAGTTTATGGATGGCCACCACATTCTGTTTATGTATTGGTATGCTTCTGGATGTACTGGGTCTTGATAGGCTTGTGTGTGCAATCTAGTGCACTGAGTACATGGGAAGTCTGCGATGTTGTAGAACTGGTGCATTACATTTCTCTGTTCCATGGGTGTGGAAGGAAAGTATATGTGGTCATCCACCTTGCTGTACATTGCTTGCAGGAATTTTGCCAGGATATGACTGGCAGCAGTCTGTGATACCCCCACAGCATCCCCCATGTGTCTGTGGAATATCCCAGATGCAAGTACAACCAAGTTGACACACACTTTGGTTTTAAGGGGGATAGGGTTTTCTCATAGGGTTTGTAAAGATGTGTGGGGCACACAAATTGCAGACAGCCTGCACCAGTTGTCTGTCTAGACGGTATTTGTTGATTATTTCCTGGTCTGACAACTGGTTTAGTTGTAGCATTGCTCTGACTCTAGCTGGCTGCCTTCTAGGATGCACAGCCACAGCCTCATTTATGGCTTGTATCACTGCAGCCTGTTGTAGTATATTAACAGCAGGTTGCAGTTATACGTATTTTATTTTCAGCTTTACTATGGATTTCACCATAGTCTGTAGTATTCATATGAATTCCTTGGGGTCCGTAAGGTATGCACCAAGGATTTAAACAACGGAGTTAGCCTGGCTGTTTATCACATTTGAGTTGTGTTGTGCACCCGAGATGTGTTTTGGAATCATGCTGGCATGCATGGAATCCCAAATTATCCTACGCTGAATACTTAAGTAATTGGTCTGCCTTCAGCGTGTCTTCTGGAATCACTTCTGGAGTAGGTGCGCTGAAGCCTTCTTTCGGTATGCTACGCTGCCACAAATAACTTCCAAGAAATTTACTGAATCTGGCCTAGAATGTAGCAGAAATGTTGCAACTCTTTAGGATGAGATGTGACTGAAAGGGCAAATTGGTTCAGGTTCCTTGTTAAGTTAACAAATAAATAAAGAAGTTCATTTTTCTGGGTTTTTTGTCTGAATTTAACTTCTTCAAAACAAACACTAATATTATATCTGTAATTCTATTAATTTAGTGGTTCATAACATTGATGTATTGCCTTTGTCTTCCATGTCGCTCAGAATCTGCCCTTTTCCTTGAGAAATTCACTAGCCATAAAAGGAAAAAAATCAAAGTTCCATTATTTACTCAGTTCAATGTCTTAAGGGGAAAAGAAAAGGCACTGGTATAGCAGCTTAGCGTCTTTGTTAAGCAGTTACAAAACTGTGTTACTGTACACTAAGCATGCAGCAACAAACAAGGCACATAAAAGAGAGAAGAAAAAATAAATACAGACACATCAGAACAGTAATCCATAAAAGACATTATAAATCCAAACAACTTTGCCTCTGGCCCCAGCTGTCAAATAATATTGTTTTCACATTTTTATTACTTTTTATCACCACCAAAAGTCTGCATACAAAAGTACATTCCATATGCCATATCTTGCCATAATTCATTACTGTTCATTTACTTGCATTCAGATTTTCTATCCATCGGGTTCCTGCATTCCTTTCTGCATTTCATCCCTATCCATTCACTGTTCTGTATTGCTTAGTATATCCCTATTTTATCATCCCCAGCTACCCTTTGACCTTATCTTTCACTGGTTCTGTTTGTGTCTTTCGGCTTTTCCCGGTTAGAGGTCGCCACAGCGGAACTCCGGTCCGCTAATGATTGGCAGTAGATTTTTTATGTGCCGAGTTTGCCAGCCGTGGCGCACAACCTTTAACAAAGGTATGCCCATTCATGCATGTCTCCACACAGAAGACGGTCTAGCTGAGAATCGAACGGCACAACGTCTTGCTGTGAGGCGACAACGCTACCGCAGCACTACCACCGCAGTGTTATCTTCCCCTGTTTCTAATTTGTAATATTCCCAAACTATATTCCATTTGTTCCTTACCTTTGCCATATTTCATCCCCTTCTCTGTATTCAATAACTTTTCTTATTCTTAGCAAATTATTACCTTCCCCATAATTTTCCAGTACAAGTAACATTTTACGTGCCCTACCAGTGTCATTCTGTATTTGTTTTTCGATCCTTTATCACCTTCCATTTACAGTCAGACATATCTAATATTTCTAGCCCCTCTTTACAAGTTTCCCAGATATTCTCCATTTTTTTCATTTTCCCCTATATTTCCTTTGCTCATTTACAATCATAAAAGTGCCATTCATTTCCTATCCAAAACCGCATGTTAATGATAAACATTGAAATCTTTATATCAGCTATTTCCCTTGTTTATCTGCTTGGATCCACCAAACTTCTGCCTGCAGTGACTCTTCAACCTCTCTTGTATCCACCAGTTTGAATCAGGCACCTTCATCTCTTTCACTCCCTTACTGTCTCTTCCAGTTTTTCTCCCAAAGCTAAACTGATTTGTTTGTCTTCCACATTCTTTAACTCTTTCAGTACCTTCTGTAATGCCTTCTTTAAGTCCAACATTTTTAAACTAACTTGGCATCTCCATCAGTTTCCTCTGCATAGGTTTGGTAATATCCCATTGTACCACTTCCATTCTGTATCTCCTTCATTTTTTTTAGAATTGCCATCTGTACTGTACCATTCACTGTCTGAATTTTGTTTCTTAAGAAATATATGTTTTCCTTATGTTATGTTAATAAGTTTTAATATCAGACTACAAAGTATGGAAATTACAACTGGGAGCCTTTCTTGGTAAGTTTAACAGTTAGGTGTCTGTAGCACCATGTGTTTTGCCTAGGCCTTTAGGGGCTGGCATTAGATTGTTGCAATATTGCTGATTACCTATACTTTGTAAAATGCAGGGGTAGGCAGACAGAGAAAAGGAACAGTTTTCTATTCTCTTGCAATATTGTTTCATTTTTTGTTTGTCTACCAATATTTATAGTACATCATTTAGTTTTTCACTGTTAGCAGACACAATGCTAGTGTCACCGAAGAATCATCAATGGTCATTTTTTTCTCATGCCTTCCAATTTTGCTCCCTCCAATGGAAATTTCCTTCTCCCTTCCCCATCATTTCCTCACTAGTGCCCAATACATGATCATAGCATCATAGGATCATAGCAGTTTACTAGGTTAACTGCCCTAGAGCCTTTTTAAGCCTAGCCATTCACATCCCAGTTTTCCCAATTATCAACACCCACAGCTTTAGTGTATCATATGTGCATCATCAGACATACCTTTATTACATTTTTGTACCCTAAAGCAATCCATAACTAATAACTCTGGATTTAAAAGAAGCCAGTTTTATGCACCTGTTGGTTATTACTCTAGGGGAAAGAAAATTACTCCTCTCCCCAATGTCTACTTTTCTCAACACATCTACACACCCCCTTCTCACTTGTCAGTTTTCACCTCCATTTGCCGCCTACTATGATTTTCTCATTTTGTAAAGAATATCCTCTTTCATCTCAGTATTACTTCAAAATCCCTCTCTGTAATCTCCCTACACAACTTCCTCCAGTTGTTCTCATTAAGTAAAGATCTTATATAAAACCTACCATCATTATTTAGGTCAATGTGTTCATAAATTTACGAACACATTTATGCTATTAGAAAACAGAAGCTTGAGAATGCACTAGCTAAACACACTTCACTACACCCTGATCATACTTTCAAATTTCTCATTATTGATCAAGTGTTTCAGAACCCTAGAGGTGGCCCAATCCCTTTAAAGTTAAAAGAACTAGAGTCGGGATGGCAGATTAGATTAAACGCATATAATGTGCCAGGTTTGAATGAAGGGTGTTCAATCAGCAGTGTCCTCAAGCTTAAGAGTCTCACTAGATGAAATTTTCTAGATGTTCTAAACTTACTCAGAGGTCATAGTATTTTATACGAAGGTAACAGCTTAAACTCACAGAGTTTATTATTTTTAACAGTTTTTTACTTAATTTCATTGTTAAAAACAGTCCTTTTTATATTTTACATTTTTTTCCTTTGTTGCATCAAGAAATGTTTACATTTGACTCACTTCAGTATAGCAGTGTTTTTCACTGGTTTTTAAATGTACTCAGTGTCTAAAATGTTCCTGGTGTATTTAATAGGTTACTATTTTTTTCAAGTGTCATAATTGATTAATTGAGAGTTAATTAACTGACTATTTAAACCACCTCTTTGTGAGGCTTTTTTATCTGAAGAAGTTTGTACATGGTAACAAACGAAAAGCGCTTAATCGGATTAAACTTTTTTACTATTTGGTGCTGTTTCGTGGTTCCTGCCTTTGGTTTTTTGGATTCAGAGTTCGTCTTTCCCTGTTTGTTCATTATAAAGTTATGTAAACCTACAGAGATTTGTGTGAGTAAGGTATGTTAAAATTTACTGCAGGCTGCACCATTTTAGTTCCAGTTTCCTGAATATTAATTATTGAAAGGAACCAAGTTATGCAATAAAGCTTTGTAGACAGGAGCTGTAATGTGTGGTAGGTTTAATTATTCTTTGCAGTGTTAAGGATTAATACAGTTGATTACTACTAGGGAATTATTAACATGGCTTTTGGCACCACAGGACCCGGAAGCAGGTACACAAAGGCTTTCAAAATAAGCAGTAGAAGAAATCAATCAGCTGCTAGGTCTCCAATAAGATCCTTTAATATGACAAGGCAAAGTTAAAATCACAGTTTCTTCCAAGCGCTTTCACTCGACCACTTGCGAGCTTTTTCAAGGCAAAAACATGAACTGGAAGTTCATTCACATTAAATACTTCCACAGTCATCACATGACTTCCTGTGGATCTTTCCCAAAAGGAAAATCACCATATAAGGCAAATTCTAAAATACATTCTTATTGTCATTAAAAAATGATTCATTTTGTAAAAATGTCTTGGCAACTGAATAATCATGTTAAACATAACATTAAATCAAAATGTTACAATGTACCAAGAAAATTCTGCAGAGTGTTTTTGTAATCACAAATAAATGCAGTAACCCCTTTTGAACATCGGGGGTAAAACAGGTACAGCCAGATATAAGAGGGGGTAGTTGGGAGTCCAATTTAGAATACCATGAGCTATTTTGGCAGCTCCACTTAGACGCTACTAGACACCCAGGTCTGAACGACACTCTTAGCATTATTAGTGTTCTGAAATTGAGGCAAGCCCGTTTATAATACAATTCAGCATAACATGACATCTGTTATATTACTACACTATATATTTTTATATTTTTTTATTTTATTTTTTTATTCACTTTTGCATTCATAAGATTTTAGAATAAGACACATTGAAGGTTGTTACCCATTTGAAACTTAGAAAAGAAATGTTTTTATAATGCTACTAAGTAGCCCTAGATTTTAATTTGGAATCTTGATTTTACCCCCGATGTTCAAAAGGGGTTACTGCATTTATTTGTGATTACAAAAACACTCTGCAGAATTTTCTTGGTACATTGTAACATTTTGATTTAATGTTATGTTTAACATGATTATTCAGTTGCCAAGACATTTTTACAAAATGAATCATTTTTTAATGACAATAGGAATGTATTTTAGAATTTGCCTTATATGGCGATTTTCCTTTTGGGAAAGATCCACAGGAAGTCATGTGATGATTGTGGAAGTATTTAATGTGAATGAACTTCCAGTTCATGTTTTTTGCCTTGAAAAAGCTCGCAAGTGGTCGAGTGAAAGCGCTTGGAAGAGACTGTGATTTTAACTTTGCCTTGTCATATTAAAGGATCTTATTGGAGACCTAGCAGCTGATTGATTTCTTCTACTGCTTATTTTGAAAGCCTTTGTGTACCTTCTTCCGGGTCCTGTGGTGCCAAGTGGTTTGCATTTGTGGTTTGGTTTTGCTTCTAGTTTTGGATTAACATGGCTTTGTAACTTCTGAAATGGAATGGGACTTATCATCATAACCTTGCTATTTGTGTGATTAAACGGTGTTCATGGAGACATGCATACTTAATGACTTGCATGGTAGAAGAGAAGGAAGGGTTGTAGATACAAAAAGAGGGGAGGGTGGCTAGTGGGCAGTGCATGCATACAATGAAATCAAACCATCTAAACTGCTTATCAGTAGTAGTAAGTTTTATTTTAATGTCTAATTTTAAATAAAGGGATAGTGTGAAGTCTGTCTTTGCTTTTGTCTAGGCACTGTTTTTAAAAAGATTGGTATTAGAATTCAGCTGAAATGAATAGTAAAAAATGGATAAAAAAATGGCAGTGCCCTGTGTGGCAGCAGCTACTTTAGATCCCTACAGAAAAGTGCACTGTCTTGTTTTTCAGCAGACACATCAGAAAAATCAGTTTCAGAAGCAGGAAATGAAGGTATGATTTGCTACGATGCTGAGAATCTACTTGAAATTCAATCTCTAATTTTGCTGGGCTGCATTTGTGATGAGCAACTCACAGTGAGGCCTGTAAGGCCTAACACACTCCAGGAACTACCGCAACTAGGCATCTTGCTAAAACATGGCCAAAAATGCACAGATCTGGCTAACTGTACATGAATTGCCCCTGGCAGACACATAAGGAAAAGATGTGAAAGATCAAGAAAAAGAGGCACCAGAGCATGAATTACAGCCAGACTGAAAGCTAATCCACATAGGCTGCAATTACTTCCTTACTGTTGGCTAATGTGTGATCGGTAGAGAGTAAGATGGATTACTTATGGCTGGAAATCTCTGCGCATACTGAGATGAGAAACAGTTGTTTATTTGTGTTCACTGAAACGTGGCTAAACTCCAGCATAAATGACAGCATAGTAAATATAGAGGGAATGACATTATTTCATGCTGACAGAATTCATACACTCTGTGGCAAATCTTGTGGAGGGGTATATGTATGTACATGAACAACAACTGGTGTATTAACTGCGAGGCATTCACCTCACACTGCTCAGAGAACATTGAATTTTTGTCTCTAAAATGCAGGCCTTGTTACTTGCCTAGAGAGTTTAATGGAGTGAGCATAACAGCTGCTTACATTCCACCCAGTGCAAACACCAATGCAGCACTTGCCACTCTATACCAGTCCAGAAGTGAACTCCAGAACAGGAACCCAGAGTTTGCCCATGTAATTGCAGGTGGCATTAACCAAGCCAACCTAAAATCGGTACTACCCCACTACCATCAGCAAGTGAACTTCACGACCAGAGGGGAGAATACACTAGATAAGGTTTTCACCAACATAAAACTGGCATATAAAGCAGCACCTTATCCCCACCTGGGCAACTCAGATCATCTTACCATCACATTGTTTCCTATTTACAAACTGCTGCTAAAATCAGGAAAACCATCAAGGAAGCAAATAAAGTTATGGCCTGAGGGTTTGATCACAGCACTGCAAGACTGCTTCAAGAGTACGGACTGGCCGATGTTCAGGGAGGCAGCCACAATGAATCACCAAATAGACCTGAAAGAATAAACAGAATCTGATATGGCCTACATCTCAAACTGTGTGGATGATGTGACAACTACCAAAGTCATCACCATATGTCCAAACCAAAAACCATGACTGCCCAGTGAGGTGTACAAGCTTATAAAGGCATCTAATGCAGCATTTAGATATAAAGACAAGGATGCCCTAAGGGTGGGCAGAGCAAACCTAAACAAAAGCATAAAAGGGGCAAAGAGAACCTAAGGAAGAAAAATTCAGGGTCACTTTAATGACCAAAAGGACTCTAGATGTTAATGAAAAGGCATACAAACCATAACTGATTACAAACCTGCATCCACGCAGTGTGACAACAGTACAGAATTCTTAAATAAACTAAACAACATCTTCAACAGGTTCGACAAGGACAACAAAACTATGGCAAATAAACTACCTGTTGGTCAGGATGAGGAAGTGCTATGCGTCAGCACAGCTGATGTACTGAAAAAGTTTTAGACAAGTTAACCCAAGGAAAGCAGCTGGTCTGGATAACATTATGGGCAGGATTCTCAGGGCCTGTGCTGAACAGTTGTCATTGGTAATCACAGCCATTTTCAATACATCACTGTGATTAACCATCATACTGAGATGCTTTAAGAACATGACTATCATTCCCTTACCCAAGAAACCACAGCCAGCAAGTCTGAATGATTATCACCCAGTTGCTCTAACATCAACAGTAATGAAGTGCTCTGAGCAGTTGATTAAGGACCACATCTCAGCAAGCATACCTGCAACAATAGATACATTGCAGCTTGCCTACAGGTCAAACCACTGCACAGCAGATGCCATCTCTTTAGCACTTCATGAAACCTTGACTCACTTGAAAAATAAGGACCATTATGTCAGGATGTTATTCATCGACATCAGTTCTGCATTTAATACTGTCATCCCCCAAAAACTAGTGATGAAACTAATCCAAATGAGCATCAACATCCCCTTGTGCAACTGGATAATAAACTTTCTCACAGACAGACCCCAAAACGTATGCGTGAGAAATAATAGCTCTAAAAGCATAACTCTGAACATGGGTGTACCACAGGGCTATGCCCTAAGTCCTCTTCTATTCATCTTGCATACACATGGCTGTAGCCAGATATGAATCCAACAGAATTATCAAGTTTGTAGATGACACCACAGTCATAGGTCTTGTCAAGAATGGCATGGAAACAGCATATAGGAGTGAAGTGGAACATCTGCTTGGCTGGTGTGACAGCAACAATTTGGCACTGAATGTCACCAAAACCAAGGAAGTGATTGTGGACTTTAGGAGGTCTCACGGAGCACAACAACTTCTAAAAGTCAAGGGAGTAGCAACAGAAAGAGTCAAAAGTGTTAAGTTCCTGGGTATGCACATATAAGAGGACCTGTCTTGGTCAGTACACACCAACCACACTGTCAAAAAAGTGCAGCAACGTTTGCACTTCCTACGGAAACTGAGGAAAGAAAACCTGTCAGAGTCCATCCTCCAAGACTTCTCTATGGGAACCATCGATAACGAACTGACAAACAACATCATTGTATGGTATGGGGACTATAATGCCCCAGATTGCAAGGCTCTCCAGAGAGTAGTAACATCAATGGAAATAATCATTGGCTCTACACTGGAATCCTTGGATGACTTATATGAATATCAATGTATTGGAACAGCTAGAAAGATAATAAATGACCACGCTCACCCTGCTTGTGATATGTTCTCCCACCTTTCCTTAGGTAGATGTTACTACAGCATGCACTGTAAGACTTCCGGGCTCGATAGAAGCTTTTTCCCTTATCCACCGGATTGCTGAACTCTAACAACAGGCATGCCAGAAGCCATACTGTTCTTTCAATCAATTAACTGAATATTCTCTTGACTAATCCAGTAAATAACATACTCTCATGTCCATTTATGCTAAGATCACTACTACTAGTAGCATACTTTAGCGCAATATCCAAATCTTCATCTGTCCTGAAACTTGAATGTGCAATACTCTATGCAATATTTTTGCTTCACAGGTACCTGTTAATATGAAAATTCAAGTTCTTAGTGGCACATTTTTATACATGTAATCTCTGTAAGTGTCTGTTCTAGTATAACTAAATAGTAACTGTATGTATGTATGTTTCGAGCACTGGGAACGAAGCAGTATAAGTTTGTTTAGTTGCACGATGTGCAGATCTAAATGACAATAAAGTTTACTTTGAATAGTATGTAGAATAAGCTGTTCCTTAAAAGAGGGGAGTTGTATTTATCTGTAATGCTATGCAGATTTATATAAATTATTGTTCAATATCTACCATGAAGTAAAAAAAAATCAAAAAGCATGCTAGAATCTTCATTTGTTGGAAAAAAAAACACTTGCAACTTTAACATAAGGAAAATAACAGCAAATGAAATTAATACTAAAACAAAGATGCTTCCAGAAGTGGCCAGTGCATATTAACATGGTAATTCCTGCACTCAGACTAGTTATAGTTTGAGGGAAGACTCACTAGGTATAACTATGTTATTATGTTAAGAGTCTGAACTCTTGATAGTTAAACAGAGCACCCATGGTAGTATCATCATCTGCTCTTTTAATCTTTTAAATGATATTTAACATGTTGGCAATGTCTGGACAATAATAAAGTTATATCCACTGTTTGGCATTTGCTTGTTTTTTTTTCATAGTAGCACTGGCTACACTGTCCTGTGGCATGACTGCAAAAGGTCAACAAGAGCTAAATATACAGCTATTCTCCCAACTAATAAAATTAACTTGTATTTTACGATGTACTCTACAACTGTAAATATTACAGAATGGAGGATAAATTATTTAAAATAATAGGCGAAGGGAGAATGAAAATGAATGCCCTCACAATACAGATTCTGAAGATGAGACATTTGGAGGTGCTGACACAATACAATGAAGTATTTAGCAAGGATCTTATGGAAGGCATAAAGTGTGCAAAAGAAACATGCAGGCAACTTGAAACAATGTAATACATTTTTGTTTCAAAAGTAAGCATTAGGCTAACTGTACATAAAAGGCAGCAGATGTATGGAATAATCGTAGCTTGTGAAATAGTAATTGAAAAGATTAAGCTGAAAATGACAGTTGGTAATGGTTGGCAAAATTGTACAGAACCTTTATGACTAAATATAAATGGTAGCCCATGCAAACATTTTGCCTTTTACCACATCTAAAATTATTCCGTGACAGTAAGTCATGATGACATCACTGTGTGTAAATCATACACATTATTTGATATTTCCTTATCAAAATTATACAGTGTCAGTCAGCAGGCAGAGCACTTTCATCCATCTGCTACAAAAAGACTGTTATTACAGAATAGTGGCAAAGACATTCAGTTCGACAATGACAATTCAGAATCACAGATGTTGTATTTAAAAAGTTTCCAGGCCTCCGCAGCAGAACACAAATACCACTCACATGTTTTACAGTGTAAGACATTTTTTCACATTTCACCTTATTGCTAGCATAGTATATAAAGAAGATGCAAAAGGTTGTCTAAGGTTATTACCAGAGCCCATCCCCACAATATACACATGCATACATCCAATTTATTTTAGATCTGTTTGACAATAACAGAAACTTGATGTATACATGCACAATTAACAGTCTATTTCCAATCTATTATTCATTTCCCCTTCCCCTCTTTCCATCTGCCCCATGTTCTTCTGAATCCCTTTGAGGATTCCCTGTCCATTACCCACTCTTGTAGAGCACTCTGTGAATGCACAGCTCTCCTGTAGTGGTTCTATCACAGTCCTATGGCACAGCAGTTCTCTGCAATATTTTACTTATGCGCACTGTTCTTCCTGGTAAGAATGCCACCCCCACCCACACACACACACACACACACACACACACACACACACACACACACACACACACACACACACACACACACACACACACACAAAACTTCACAAAATGATCTTATGCGCTCATATCATTCTCCCTCTCTGATGTCAGCTGAGAAGACCAAGCTTCTATTACGTGGTTATGCTCTCCTTCCTCCATTCTGCACATCCTTCTGGGTGATTTCCATCAGCCTTATATCCTCTTTCTTGCACAACCTGTTGAACTCCATGCTGTGCTCACTGTAATGCTTTACCAGCTTCACCAGGTCAAGGTGAAATAGGATTGTCATCTCTCAAGCCTCTCTCCACCCACAGGACATGCATCAACATTTTGTCCTGTCTTGATACAACTATCTCTCTCGCTCTCTCTCTCTCGCTCTCTCCTCCAGGTGATACAATAATATTATTGCAGTGTTGCTTATTGCACTGTTGTCATCCATTCTGTACCAATCAGCTGACAGTTCAGAGCAATTCTATAACCCAAGTGCAGTACTTAGTAGTTGCCTCCAATAAACCTCAGCTACAACTATTCTGTCCATTTGACTGGCGTATCCAAGACTCTGCTTAGACTCCCCCCTCCGCCACCATCTTCCATTGATGCATCAATATGATCCTGTTATTTTTTCCTTCAGACATGTCTTAAATTAATAAAATGAAGAGCATCGAACCCAAATCCTCAGGCTAACCCTTCTGGTGCACCACCTGTCAGTTTCTTCAGTTCTGACACCCTTCTCATCAGTACTCTCTGTGTTCTACTCTAAAACTGGTGCAGTCTATTTACTCGGTCATGGTACTACTACAACAATTTAAGTTTTCATAACAGTTCCAGATAAGTGACCAAGTCAAAGGCCTTGAAGGAGTTCAGATAGAACATATCTACCAATAGTCTCCATTCAAGTCCACATGTAACACATTTTTAAAACTTTATCAGAGATGACTGATAACTTTTTTCTCACCACAGTATTGGTCTGTCCTGGAAACTATTGACCTATAGAAAAGCAAATAGTCTTTCTGTTAGGAATTTCTCCACGCCTATTTCTGTTAGGATTTTCTCAATGCCTGCACTCTCTGTGACTTCCATCCTTTTCCATGGGTATCACTCCTGCAGTCCTGATGTTTTCAGGCACTTCTGCAGTGGCTTGTGAGTTGATGAATATCTTAATGAGGGACCATCAAACACACAAATTGCAAAGGACACAGTGATAGCTCATGTCCTTTATGCCATAGTCTCCCTCACTGCAGCCATTTTTCTTTCACCCTCCTATCTATCTGTTCTGGTGTCCATTCAGTCTTCTACCACTCTGCCTTGGCTCCATCCCAACAGGATATCCTTCTCTCCCTTTCCCTCACAAAGACTGAGGGAAAATATTCATAAAGTATCTCTGCTTCCTTCCTTCCTTCCTTCTGTCATCTCACTCCCAACTTTAATTAGTCCAGCCAAACCTGTCATTCCCTTTCTGTGCCTCTGCAATGTAACTAAGAAAAGGCTATATTCCTCTTCTAGTTCCCCCATCTGCCAGGTCCCATTTAAATTTCATCTTTGTTTCTCATACATATTTACATTCTCTTCTGCTTGTCTCAGTGTACCAGACCTACCACCTCTTGAATGCACTCACTTTAGTCCTAATCACTAGAGTTGCATTCTTCCATAAGTAAATTATCTGCCTTTCTTTTTCCATTTTGCTTCTTCCTCGGTTCTTCATTCATAGCATCATGTACTTCCTGACTCATTGCCATACATTTTGCAGCCCTTTAGTTTACATCCACTAACATGCCTGACCTTCTTCCCCCAGCAATGCATAATCTACCACTGAAATCCTATGCCATTATATTTGTTGTTTGTTTCTGTCAGTACCATCCTACTCTAAACCACACCGCAATGTGCCTAACAATGCCTTCACCTAGCTTTCATGTAGACATCAGTGACTTACCTTTACTCTTAGGGCAAAATCTAATATTTTTCTTTCTAGTACAGGTCTACTCTGTCCAAACCTCTCATAGTCCAAAACTTCAGTAATCTCTGCCTTAAAATAACATTAGTGATGTAGAAAATATGCTGGAAAGAATTAACAGGGTCAGTTCAGTGTGTCTTAAACCAGAGCTGGATCATGGTCAAATGGGGCCCTAAACAGGGCAATGGACCAGACAGCCCCCACCATGCCAGTATCCCATTTCTTGGCTGCCTCTCAATTACCAAACACACTGTTCAAATCTGTCAGTGAGCATACTATTTTTTTTATTTTTTATAATGGTTACAGAGATTTGGATTTCATTTAAAAATGTATTTCAAATTTTAGAGCACAAATCTTGATAGCCATTTGTTAAAAAAATACTGAATACATACTTAGCATGAGCAACAGTAAACTTCTCTTCCCTAGAAATTCACATTGAATGAAACTTGTATTTATTGAAAATGTATTTAGCCAGTGGCAAATTAAATATATCTTGGGACCTTGCTGTTTTTAACCCATGACCCCTGCATGCTTTTTTAGGACCATGTAAAATCCTTGCTTTGATTCACCTTTCTGTTTTTTGTTTATTACAGCAGCATTATTTAATACAAGATTTGTAAGAGTATTTTAAATCTGTAGTTTTGAACAATTTTCCGGTAAGCATTGAAACAAAATTTATAAACCAATAGTGACATAAGTACCCATTTCATTACATTTCAACCATAAAATGCCACTCAAACTGCTATCATTATAATCCACCAATAACTGCACAATTACAGCCATTTTATAGACTTTGAACACCTGTCTTGTATGATTGTGATAAAAATAGTCACAGTAAGAGTATTACAATTGCTTTACATAAAGCCACACTAATCCTGCAAAGGCAGTAATTACTAGCACAACAGGGGGCAATCATTTTTATCTGCAGACATCCCTCAAATGCAGAAATTATGGCTACATTGTTGACTGCATCCTTCTCAGATGTCTGTGTAAAAACCCTGTCTCTCCTCTTAATGGTCAACTATTTTAAATTAAAATCTGCAGGTGAAAGGGCAGCATAATAATTAATAGTTTAAACTCCCTAAAACAGAAAATATTCCCTGCTATCATGATGGTTATTATGAATGTATGCCTTCTCTACCTGTAAAACACACACACACACACACACACACACACACACACACACACACACACACACGCACACACATACCCCCCCCCCCCACACACACACACACACACACACACACAATAATAAATATAAGTGCTTGCTGCAGTTGAAGCATCTCCTGTACCTGGCTTCACTGGTGCATGGAAAGCAGAAAATGTATCCTACAGAAGAAATAAACATCACACACATCTCCCAGCTACAAAAAGTATTAGTGATTGCTAATGCAGTAGTTGAATCTCCCATTCGTGGTGGCAAATGCTGGAAAAAATATCTCTAGTATGAAGAAATTATCTATGGTATGATCCCAGTTATTATTGTTAGGAGTAATATATAATTATTGACCATGGAATGGGTAAGGCCAATCATTAACCAAGTGGGACAGGTTATTTCAAGCACAAAAAGGGAAACTGACCAGGCTTAAAATGGCCCTGAAGGGCAGCTAGCGTAGTACTTACCTACGAACCTATAAAAAATTTCCTGAATGAAGAAAAATAAAAATCAGTGCTCCTTTTTGCTGCCCCACTTTCAGTACTGCAAGAGTTTTTCAAAGGTTTGTGCAAATTTCTGTTTCTCAATTGGTCTGCACACAGAGCAAGAAATAGTTGGGCTCAGCAAGAGTTTTGCTCTATGCGCATACTGGAACGCATGCAGAGCAAGAAATAGAGTATTTTGAAGGGCCCAGCAGGAGTTTTGCTTTGTGTGCAGAATGAGATGCATGCAGAGCAGAAAATAGTTTATTTTAAAGAGCCCAGGCTGCCTAGTAGGAGTTTTTATGGTTCTGCGTTTTGTTAATTAATATTAGATGGCTAGGTCAGGCCCCTCAGTCAGCACCAGGCCCTAGGGGAGCTACCTAGGTTGCCTAGAGCTGCATTCAGCCCTGCTTTAGGCCAAATAGATAATAGCCATGCGCAAGGCAGAAATGTGACAGTTACTGAAGTATAATTACCATAAATGGATAAACAAAAATTCAGAATTAAAAGAAAAGTAGAAATAGAGTATGATGATTGTAAGAAACTTATACTAGTAGTTTAGTGAACTGTAAATTACAGATCTTGTAAATTTCTTAAAAATAAGCTATAACATGCAACTGTTCTATAACCAACTTCAAGCTGTCAGGTAATTAAAGAGCTGGAAAGTAGTTGACAACTAATCTAGTACAATAATTAAAACAAGAAAACAAAAGTTTGCCCCAGTACATAAAACTCATAGGAGTAACAAGGCAATTCAGTCTCATGACCATTAACAACTTTCCAATACCCACCCTTAAGCTGTACTCTCCTTCTCCAGGTAGGATATGCCAGTCAGTCCAATGGGAAGCTGTGGGTACTCATGCACTCATCCAGGTTTTCTCTGAATGATGATAATGTATTGCACTTCTTAACTGGCAGAAGAAGTTTATTCCAGAGATGGGGGAGGAGGTGCTTCATGAGTCATTTTCTCCCTTGCATTTTTCTTAACTACTAATGGAGATTTAAGTCCTTGGTTCTGGTGTTTGTGGAACTATTAAACTTGCAGAGACACAGGAGATGAAGTATCTCAAGGTGTTGAATGGCAAGGTACACATCACCCCTTGAGAGCTGATAGGATACTCAGTAAAAGAATAGAGCATCTAGCCTAGCCTCTCTTGGTAGTTCAGAGTCTTTAAGTCCATAAACTCTGTTTTTTTAAGTTATTTGATAAGACCAGTGTGGCACATACCAAACAGGGTTCAGTCCTCAATAGATTGCATTAATCAATGATGAATATATAACATACAGACGACTTCTTTAGATCAGGGTGATATACCTTTGGCTAACAATTGTGCTAAGCAGGACTTTATGGTTATATGTGTTACAAGATGATCCAGGTAGAGGGAATTGTCAACACATGCTCCAAAGTCCCTGAGTACATTTTCATTTTCAAGTGGGGTACTGTCTATACTATACAATATGAGTAGGAGTTGCTTGTTAAATGCAATACCACATTTTTTTTATTTGAGCCCATTTTCAGTAAACCAGGACTTTACTAGAGTAATTTCTGTCTAAAAGATAAAGGTGCAGAGGAGATCTTAAGAAAAACTCCCAATTTTTAGTCATCAACAAGCTTAATTAGCAAAAATCCCTGGTTCCCAGCCTTGATATCAGAGATGTAAATGCTAAAAAGGAGTGGTACAACACAGGATCCTGGGAACTCCACTGGTTTTCTTCATGCCCTTATACGAAGCACCTGCTATCCAAGCTATATGGGTTCTTTTAACCACTTTTCTATTCATCTTACCATGTAAGAATATATTTTTAGAGCATTTAACTTTTTTTTACTATGCCTTCCTGGTATATACTGTCAAATGCCATGGCCAGAATAAGATATGCTGTGTGAAGCATGACCATTGTCTACAGCCTCAGTGACCTTCCCAAAGAAGTTAACTGCATTTAACGGGTAGGATCACAGCATGATGAAGCCAAATTATAAGAGGGTCAAGCCTAATAATATTTTTGATATCATTACTGATGAGGTCAGTTATAATGTGTTCTATTGCTTAAGATCAGGCTTGTCAAAATGATGGGTCTATAATTACTGGGTTACATGATAGCGCCATCATTACAAAGGGGCATCACACCATTCTGTGCCATGATTTGGGAGCAAAACCTGTAGCTAAGCTTAAGTTAAACAGCCTGCACGGTGGTTCATCAACAGTATGCTTAACAGTATTTATTAAATACCAAAACCAGAATGCTGCTGGAAATTCGAAGGAAACACTGTTTTTACTGATAAGTGTTTTAGTCAGATTAAAGCAAATAAAATGAATTTAAATACATTAAAATAAAACAAGTTAAGTGCTTACATAGCGAACTTCATCAGAATAATCAGCCATTCCCTCACTTTCTTTATATATATACCCCATACTTAATTTATAAAAAGCTTCAATCAACCAATCCATCCTTACTATTATTAAATAAAAACTACAAATATATGCATATGTTTATAAGAATATACATGTATGTATTTATAACCAAACAAAATATCTCACTGGCAGTCCATGGACACAAAACACAGCACAAACTGCTGAAACCTTAAAAAGGGTTTATTATTTAAACATAAAAAACATGAATTAATCGCTTTCATCCTATGTAACACAGAACTTCTTCAGAATCATCATATTAAACCAATTACATGCTTAAATGGGAAAGACCATTCACATTAACAATAATTATATCAATTCTTAAAGAAATATACCACTAAAATAATAGTAAATTAAACAAAATAAATATCCTTTCCCCCTTCGTGCATTAAAAATGACAAGGACATTCTCAATAACAATATAGCATACATAAGAAACTAAACAACACTCACAAACATTTTTTAAAAGACATGGGATCTCAATTTAAAAGTGGTTGAAGAGAGATATTCTCATTAATACAAGGGTATTTTTGTGCATGAAGTTTTGGCTGCTAAATAAACTCTCACTCTTCTAATTTATTTTTCAATTCACCTCCTCTGGGGTCACCTTAACCTGTTTTAAAATTCCAAAGTGAAAACCTTTAAAATGTGGGCAATGTATTGAATGTTTATATAAAGCATTTGTGTCATTTTGCCTATTAATGTGGCACAAATGTTCATCATTTTTTTTTTTCTGAGACACCTTTTTGCTTTTCCCACATAAAATACCAGACAGCTTAAACATATGGTGAGGTACACAACGTTTCAATTGGCAGTTCCCTCTAATAAATTGTGCTTGAAACCTTAAATCATTGTTTAATATTAAATATCAGCCTCTAAAATGTAGGGGCATTGGGCACATTCCCCACGTTTTAATGTCTCTTTCTTTTTATTATTGAATTGTCCTTGAATTTCTATTCTTTCAAACTTAGCCTTTAAATTAAGGCCTGTTTTAAACACAAAGACTGGTTCATTCCCAACAATGTGATGGTGGTTCATCTCATAAGTAAAGGAATTGTATCCAGAAAAAAGGAGGTTATTACCTCTCTGTACTCCTCCCTCATTAGACCAATAATTGAGTATAACACCCCATTTCGGACGTACCTCTCCAAACATTTGTGCCAACTGGAAAGGCCACTGAAATACCTTAAAAAGAGAATCTATGGCCTCCCCTGTCCTATGCAGACACGCTCAAATCACTGTCACTCTGTTCAGTGTCGTACAGATGAATCAAAGGGTGATCTGTGTCTTGCCTACAAGGCAATCACAGACCCTGCCCTACTAGAGATAGCCCATATCCATAAGTCTAACTCCTCACGCACTACCCGATCACAATGCCTGAACCTAATATGTGACATTAACAAAACCCACTGGAGAGACAATTTTGTCTCCCGGGGGCTGCCCTGTCTCTGGAATAGACTTCCCATACATGTCAAACAGAGCACTTCGCTGACCCTCTTCAAGCGCAACCTTGATGAGTGGATGGGAAACCACAAATTCATCCCAGGGGTTCCACCTGTGTCCCTCACTGACAGGATCGACGGGTGCTGATTGAGGTTTATTTTGGGGGATAAACTCTTGGCTAGGCTTGTAAGAGCCCTGGGGCCATGAGCCTAGTAACCTCCTCTGATCCTATGATCCTATGAAGCTGGGGGTTACCCTTAATAATATTCCACTTCCTTTTGATAGTGTTTTTGATGTCTTGTGAATGTGAACCATATTGTACTAAAGCTCTCTCAAAATCACCACTACCTTGCTCCTTGACAGTATTAGAGAGACTTACTCCAAGTAATGGTTTATATTTTGTCCCCCATTATGCCTGCACATAACTACAAGTGTCTTCAATCATATTTGGGGGGTAACCATGACAAAGGAACATAACCCCTTTCTTATGTATGCTATATGGTTATTGAGAATGCCCGTGTCATTTTTAATGCACAAAGGGGGAAATGGTATTTATTTAGTTTAATTTGCTATTATTTTGCTGCTATATTTCTTTAAGAATTGATACAATTATTGTTAATTGGAATGGCCTTTCCTACTTAAGCATGGAATTGGTTTAATATAGTGATTCTGAAGAAGTCATGTGTTACACAGGATGAAAGTGCTTAATTTATGTTTTTTATTTTTAAACAATAAACTTTTTTTAAGGTTTCAGCAGTTTTTGCTATATATTGTGTCCTTGGACTGCCAATGTGGTATTTTTTTTGTTATTTGTTTATTTTATTTATCTCTGAGCCACTGTGGTTATTAGTGGTTTTATTGGTGTTCTGGTAAGCCATGGACTCAGATTATATACCTTCTATTTCTTCTCCAGTGCACAGTGAAGAGATATGTAAGGTGCAGTCTGAGTTGGCTATAGTCAAGGGAGAACTGACACAGCTTTTGAAATTGGTTACCCAACCAAGAAATTGCTTATCTGGTAGGCAGCAATGGAACAATGTCACTGTGGTTGTTCCAAATGGAGAATACATTACGGTCCTTCCTGGTGTCGGAGGTGGCACTTTCAGTGGATTTGACCCTATGGAAGGTGAAGAGAGATATAGAGAGGTAGTGGTGTGCAGTATAGTTCGTGAGGAGACAGATAACAGCAGTCTTAAAACTAAAGGTACTTTACCAAAGAAAACTTACACTGCAGTTTCCATAGTCTGTTTGCTAATCCTAGCAAAGCAATAACAAAAATGGTGAGAGAGTGAATAAACGCTCCCTTGTGACTGACAGTTTTTGTAAAAAGACATTTAATTTGGAACATTTAATCAGTAAAACTTTTAATTTTAGTGAGACAGTTCAAATTAATGTAACTGGGAATTCAAGTGATAATAGTGGGAGTTCACTTAAGGACTTGATTTATAGACTTGAGAAAAAGCTTTTTAAGATTAAAGCATTGCAGTTGGACAACAGTTATCTTGCAAGGTGTTTGGAACTTTGAAATAGTTCACCAAGGACATTGAGTATCAAAATTCCTCTTTGGACTTGAACCCACAGACTCAATGTAAAAAGAATTTATTGACATGTTTAATAATCATGGTTTTGAATTGACGAACAAAATAATTAAATTCAGTGATGTGACCATTTGTTGTTTATTAAAAGAAGTTGAACAACTGAATGCAGATATTAGAAATGACTTAACCTTTAGTCAATGGGAAACATTTTATAATAAACACATGGGCTTGGTTAAGAAGAAATATGCTACGATTTAAAAAAAAAAAACAGAAAAAAACTTGAGAGAGATATGAGACAATATGCATAGAAAAAAGCATATACCCCCAAGGATAGGCTAGGGACAAACTTCAGTAAATTCAATGAGAATAAAGCAAAAAATAGTAATTATATGGATTTACGGTTAAGAGTAGGGGGTACAACCCCAGCGGGGGGGGGGTGTTAAAAATAATATTTTTTTTTCCAAAATGTCAAAAGGATGAGTCACACAGAGAAACACTGAGTTTTCAGGACTCAGGTTAAGGGAGGTTTCAGGACCCCCCCCCCCCGGAACAGGTGGAAAGATTAGAACAGGTGGGTCCACAGATGATAATTACAAATAGGGTACTTCACTGTTACAATTCATATTTATAATTACACTGATATAAGCATTACAATTGATTATTTCTCTCTTTTTTTGAAAGTTTTAAAATTTGTTCCATCAAAAAATTTGATTTGGTGGATTCATTGGTATAAACATTTTTTTAGGAAACTCAGTTTTGCAGCCTTTTTAGTTGTAAAGATAAAGTTATTAAAGACAATGATCCTGAAGCAGGTATTAAAAAGAAAAATGTCTTTAATCCTCCACTGCACCCCACCCTGAACATATTCAAGAGGGCCATCATAGATTATCTGTATAATTTAGAGATTAGTTCTAAAAAGAAAATAACCTCCTATTCAAACTTAAGTGAAGGGGAAAGATTGGGTCTGGAACAATTTAGAAAATATAGTTCCATACAAATTATGAAACCAGATAAGGGTGGGGGCATTATTTTATTCAATTCCCTTGATTATTCCAAGGCTATGTTTGACTTACTTAATGACAGAGAAACATATTCTATTGCTTCCCTAAATGAGACTCATATAAGTTACCAAAGAATTGATCCATTCTTGGAAGGATATTTATTGGGGCTGAGAATTTCTTTTGATACTTATAAAGCATTGAGAGTTAAAAATCATATGGTAGCTGCTTTATTTGATATTCCTAAAATACATACCCCATTGGGGTTTGCATAGATAGATGGTTAGATCCAATTTATCAATAGGTAGAACATATTATTATAGATTCCTGGGATTTTTTTAAGTAGATTCAAAAATGAGTTTTGGAATGAAGAGCTTATTTTTGTAACCATAGATTTGGTAGACCTTTTTTAATCAATACCTAAAGAAGAAGGTATTGAACATTTTAGTAACAGTTTATTTAAGTATTCAATTTTCACAAATGATAAAGTAAATCTTATTGTTCAATTAATGTCTTTGGTGCTTGATTTGAATTATATTTATTTCAAAGGGGAATATTACGGGCAATCTAAAGGGGTAGCAATGGGGGCTTCCTGTGCCCCCATGGGTCCACTTCTAAATCTTGAAAGCTCATAAGCTTGAAATTCAAAATACTGAAGCCAAAATCTTGAAAGTTCAAAATACTGAAAACTCAAAATACTGAATTTCATAATATTGAAAAAAACTACAGGATACTAACACTTACTATATTCTAGCAGAAGTACATAGAGAAACAAATATTAGTTTACTCCAACTATTAGCAGGGGGGCAAGCAACCATGCACCCCTGACATCCCCTGCTACTTAAATATATCTACTCCGAGATCGTACTTTACTACACTAAAATGAGTTATGCTGTTGTATAGCAAATTAAAAGGCAACACGACTAAGGTTACAACAGGCAGTCATAAAGCACATAATGGTATGTTTGCCATTTTCTTCTGTGGAGTGTGATCTCAGAGTTGATATATTTAAGTAGCAGGATGTGTAGGGGGTACAGCCCCCCACATGGGGGTGCAAGGGGGCTTGTCCCCCTGCTTATAGTTGGAGAAGAGTAACATGTTTTGTTATGTCGTTGTGTTGGAATATTGTAAGTGTTGGTGTACTCTGTTTTTTCAATATTATGAAATTCAGTATTTTAAGTTTTCAGTATTTTGAACTTTCAGGATTATGAGCTTTCAAGATTTAGAAGTGACCCACCACCATTTATGCTAATTTAGTTTTAGTAGATTGAGAGTCCACATTTCTGTTTGGAAGTAATTAATACAAATATATTAAAGTATATGTAAGGTTTATGGGCAATATATTTATTCTATGGCAATGATCTGAGAATGATATTGTGGATTTTGTAAAATTTCTTAATAATTCACCCACTTTTTTAAAATTTACGTATAATTTTAATAAGAAGGGTATAAATTACTTGGACACCTGTACTGAACACACTATTAATGGATTTAAGTCCAGAATATACAGGAAGCTAACCTTCAGTAATACCTATTTGGATTTTTTGAGTTGTCACCCCTACAGTCAGAAAAAAAGTATCCTCAAAGGACAATGTACAAGTGCTACTAGGATGACATCTCAATTCGAGATTGTAATTAGTGAACTCACTTTTATAGGGGATATGTTTCTTAGTCATTCTTACCCTCTGAATATAATTTAAGAACCTTCTAGTTACATCCAGGCAGAATGAGGGACAAGCTACATGCATACAATATGCAGATGACTCCACATTAATATGCTCCACTCCTGGACCATCTGAACTGCAGTCCCTTACCCAAAATGTTTTTGAATTAGTAGAAAAATGGTTCTTACAGCGCTGTCTCCTTCTTAACCTCAAGAAGACTAAAGTATTGCTCTTTACTCACACACAGAAGTCCACCCCAATTGACTTCATAATCAAATCTAATAATGGCACAGTCATATCTCCTGACACTTCCACCAAACTCTTAGGAGTAATAATAGACCACAACCTTAACTATGATACTCATATCAACTCCACAATAAAATCAATTAACAGAAAACTAGGCTCCCTCTATAAGATTAAACCCTTCCTTACTCCCTCAGATGGAACTACAATTGCCTACACCCACCTCATTTCATCTCTCCTCTATATCTCTCCTATATACACTAATCTATCAAAAAGCAACTTCAACAAGCTGGCAACCTCCTACAATAACATTGCCAGATTTGCAACTGGCTCCCCTTTTAGAACCCACCACTGCCTAAATCTGAAACAACTGGGTTGGCTTGAGCTACAAAATCAAATCCAATTCCACCAATGTGTTATTACCCATAAGACCCTATATCATCCAAGCAATACACCAGTTCTCATGAGTCTAATCACCCCATATAAAAATCTTACTAACCTACACTCAGCAAATAAACTACTTGTATCTAGACAAAAACCCAATAATAAAGCAGGAGATTCCCTTTTCTCTAACACTGTAGGAAAAATATGGAACCTGCTTCCCAGTAAACTCACATCTCCTTCTTCAACTCCACTATTTAAAAAGAAAGTCAAAATATACCTTTCATCCCATTGGCTATGTCCTTGTACAAACCCTGACTAAGATTCCTCATCCTGTTTTTCCTCTTAATCTTACCAGCTAGCTAGTTTCACACAGTACAAAACCCATTCCTCTATGATACTATTACATGTTAAGGTGATCGTACCCAACAAGGGCCTTAGGAATGTGTCACTGCCTTAGAGATGACTCACTGCCTTTTAAATAATGTTAACCTTCCTTGTAAATAATTACCTGTTGTTCTCTGACATAGACAACCTTGATGTTGGAATATCTCACACCCTTCTAAATACTCTATTCTTCTATGATTACTTGGTCAAAAAAAAAAAATTAAAAAAACTTTGCTTGTTATCTATCATGATTTACTATGTTACCAGGTAAATAGCTGTTTTTGTCTGGTAATTGAATTGTATCTATTGTTGCAATTATTTGCTTTGTTTCTCTTTATGGAGCTTTTCTCCCCAGGCCTCTACTGAAAATGGACATATATCCAGTTAGACTAGCCCGATCAATAAATGTAAAATAAATAAATAAAAATAAAATAAAATATAAACTATTACTTGGAGTAGGTCTATCTAATACTGTCAAGGAACAAGGTAGTCATGATTTTGAGAGGGCATTAGTAATCCAATATGGTTCACATTTACAAGACATCAAAAACATTATCAAAAGGAATTGGAATATTATTAAGGGTAACCCCCGGCTTCATCACACTGTTGGGAACAAACCAGTCTTTGTGAGCCCATGTCTTTTAAAAAATGTTTGTGAATGTTCTTTAGTTTCTTAAGTATGCTATATTGTTATTGAGAATGTCCTTATAATTTTTAATGCACTAAGGGGGAAAGGGTATTTATTTTGTTTAATTTACTATTATTTTACTGGTATATTTCTTTAAGAATTGATATAATTATTGTTTATTGGAATGGTCTTTCTTATTTAAGCATGGAATTGGTTCAATATAGTGATTCTGAAGAAGTCTTATGTTACACAGGATGAAAGTGCTTAATTCATCGTTTTTATGTTTAAATAATAAACGTTTTTTTAAGGTTCAGCAGTTTTTGCTGTTCTGTGTCTATGGACTGTCAGTGTGATATTTGGTTTGGTTATTTGGTTATTTTATTTATCGCTGCACTGCTGTGGTTATATATGTATATATGCCATTCCTATTTCAAAAAATTGAACTCAAATAATTTAATAAACTCAGTACTCTTATGCAAATAATTATACAGTGTTAAAAACTTTTATAATTACGACTAAGTCCAAATACAACTAATTCTATACATTGATTCTCAACCTTACTTAAAGGGACCTAATTTACAGCATAGCCTTTGCAAAGACTTACCCAGATTTCAGTACCAAAATGTGGTTAACGGAAAACTTTTCATTCATCTTTGGGTAGTCTGTTGATTTTAATTTCAACTGCCTAGTCAATTCCTTTTCTCAAGATATGTTTCCCAACCCCCTCTTCTTGCATTCTGAGGTACTTTCTCTAAAATGAAAAATAAAAACTTCTTAAAATTCTCATATCTTAAGATGTGTTTAAATAATACTTTTCTCTCATTCCTCCTTGATACAGCATACACATTGTTAGTAAATTATATTGTTTAATACTGTCTCTGTTTTTCCTGCATAAAAAGCATCACATGATAAACACTGTGTAACATAAGCCACTCCTTTGGCATTACAGTTTTTTCTACTCCTACATTTAATTACCCTAGGGTGGTTAACTATAGCAATGTTACTACCTTCCAAAATATACTTACATTGTTTACATGCTCTGCATTTTGACATTCTCTTTCTTTTTTTACTTTCGGCTGCTCCTGTTAGGGGTTGCGACAGTAGATCATTGCCCTACAGAATGAATGGTAGTAGAGTTTTTACGGTGTCAAGTTTCCTGCCTGGCATCCAACCTTCCTCAGAAGGCACACACATGCACACACTCACACCTAGGGCCAATTTAGAATATCCAATCCACTTGCAGAATGTCTTTGGATATGGAAGGAAACCTGAGCACACTGAGGAAACCCACACAAACACAGGGAGGACATGCAGACTCCACATAAAAGGCATCCCAGCCGAGAACTGAACCAGAGAACCTCTCGCTGTGAGGTGACAATGCTAACTGCCCCACCACTGTGCCACCCACATTGACATTCTCTTAATTATTCCCCTTTTTCATAATATTCTTCAAATTCATGCCTGTCTTAAACACAAACCTAGGTATGGTTCCAATACATTCATATAAATTAAAACTCCTGAATACTCCATTCCAATTCTTTAAAATAATATTTTTAATTTCAGTGTTCATTCCATTGTAAGGCAATAAAAATGCTGCCTTAAAATCTTCTCCTTTACTATTACCAGTACTCATAACAGTTTGCATTCTTTTCTTGTTCTTCCTCCTGGTTAAGGAGGTGACATCAGCAAAAGTTGCAATCCATAAGGTCTGTTTTCATGCAGCTCAAAAAAACTTTTTTTTAAGACAGATGGAGTGAAGAAAAGACCTGATTGGTCCAGACAAGAATGCAGCACTTCCACATCCATGCAGCTTTACCTTTAAAAAGGCACATGCTGTGAGCCTTGTTTTACTAGCATGTTGTCTAGTAAGGAGATGGAGTTTGTTTTGGATTTTTGGATTTGGAGGTTGAATAGAGGATGTTGAGTGAGTGATCCACAAGGAAGCCATCTTCAGCAGTGATTTTCTTCTTGTCATTAACTTTTTCAGTTGTCCTTTTAAGAGCAAAGCAAAATTTCAAGTTTTAAAACTGTCCTTTTCTAAGCAACTGAAAGATCTTGAGAAACAGGACAGCCTGCCATCAGGATGAGCAGCCAGTCAAGGAATAGAAGCAAGCAACTTGAAACAAGAAGGCCAACACTGTAAAAGGTAAGTTGCTATATTCTTGGGGAAGAGGGCATACATCTCAACTGTCCAGATTTTCATAGAATGTCCAGATTTTTGCTTTATATTTTTAGTCTGTTCCTCAAAAAAAATTGTGATTTTCTGTAAAAGATTGAAGTCACTAAATAATATAGCAATAACCCACGCCTGTGTGTGGGTAATGCTGGATTTACCCATGGTTGGTGTGGTTTGGTCATGAGGGCGAAGCCCAAGTGGCCAAACAAAGACAACCATGGGAAAATCCAGCATTACCCACACCCAGGCATAGGTTATTGCTATTATACAATGACATTATTTAAGAAAAAAAATAATTACATTTCTTAAATAATGGCATTGTATAATGCCTCCTTGCTGCCCTTCCTCAGCTGCCTGGTATTCTGCGGCAGTTCTGATGTACTGAGCATGCGTATGCTTACGCAGTACATCAGAGCTGTGGGCAAAAGCAACAGAGAAAGCAAGATCTCCGTTGCTTTTTACAAACTGTCTCGCTATGTTAAAGGTGTTTAACATAGCGAGACAGCTTTAAAAAAAGCAACGGAGAATCTCCGTTGCTTTTTTAAAGCTGTCTCGCTATGTTAAACCCATTTAACATAGCGAGACAGTTTTGAAAAAAGCAACGGAGAATGCAAGATCTCCATTTCTTTTTACAAAAGTGTCTCACTATGTTAAAGGAGTTTAACATAGCGAGACAGCTTTAAAAAAAGCAAAGGAGAATCTCCGTTGCTTTTTTTAAAGCTGTCTCACTATGTTAAACCCATTTAACATAGTGAGGCACCTTTAAAAAAAGCAACAGAGATAGGTAGATCTCCGTTACTTTTTTTAAAGCTGTCTCACTATGTTAAACTCGTTTAACATAGCGAGACAGTGTGTAAAAAGCAATGGAGATCTTGCATTCTCCGTTGCTTTAAAAAAAGAGTTATACTAATGGAAAAAGTCTGGGCGACTGGACCTTTTTCCATTACTATAACTCTGATTTACAACGTGCATAATGACCAATCAGCATGCACGTTTTAGAATATTAATGGGGGGGTCGTTGTATAATGGTATATATTTTACAGTAGTTTCAAACTTAATATGCTTTAGAAGATGCACACTAACATAAATTATGTTGTTCTAGCAACTTTCTAATTTTGTATGAACCATATTTAAAATCTTTTCCTATTTGTGGTCCTTTGCCCCCTCTATTATTGTAGGTTTTGTCCAGATTTCTTGTGTTAAGAAGTTGAGAAGTATCTTTGTACTTCTAAAAGTCTTTAAACTTTCCCTGGCTTTATGCCTTAGTTCTCCATTATTTCTTGTTTTGTCCAGAAGTTTTTTGTTGTGCTGAGGGGGAGGGGAGACAAATTTGAAATAATTTTCAAGTGTATTTTATGTATACAGCCTGAAAAGAAAATTGTTGCACTCTATGTAGGTTTGTTTGTTTATTTATTCATTGCAACAATGTTTAAGCTGTCCCTGATTTTATCCCTTTGTTCCCCCATTACTTTTGTCTTTGTCCAGCGCTATGCTAATAAGAGGTTGGGGGAGGCAAGGGTTAGAATGTTGCAGAATGGACACATTTTGTTTGACATCTCCATGAAAAGTGAGTTGTTCTAGCAAAGCATTTCAGATTAAGTTAATGAATAACAGTCTTGAGCTTCAGACTACATATCATTCAGAAAATGCATACTAATGCAAAGTTTGTTATTCTAGCATTTGTCTGTAAAGGCTATCTTGTGAATGTGTCCTTTATATTACACCTTTGTCCTGGCATTATCTTCTGTCATTTTCTAGAATTCTTGTGCTAAAAGGTTGAGAGATGGTGATGTGGGGTCTGTCAGACTATTGCCAAATTTCCAGATTTTTAAGTTTAAAATGTCCCTGATATTACGCCTTTGTCCTAACATTACTTTTAGCATTCTCCAGATTTTTGTGCCAAGCAGTTAAGAGATGAGAGCTGTAGTAGAATATTGTCAAATGTCTAGGTTTTTAAGTTTGAAATGCCCCTGATTTTACACATTACTTATCATTTCCTTTAATTTTAGCATAGTACAAATTTCTTGTGCCAAGGGTTGAGAGATGCGGGACTGTAGACAATATTCTCAATGTCCAGATTTTTCAGTTCGTAAACCTAGTGTTTAAAATATTTTCTGATTTTATACCTTTGTCTTGCCATTGCATTTGACATTGTCCACATTTCTTGTGCTAAGAGGTTGGGAGGAGGGCTGAGATGAGATGTAAGTAATGTCCAGATTTGTATAAGTTTGTAATAGTATTAAAAATGTCCCTGATTTTACACCTTTATCCTACTATCATTTTTGATTTTGCCCAGTTTTCTTGTGGTAAGAGGTTGATAGAGTATGTGTGTGTGTGTGTGTGTGTGTGTGGGGGGGGTAACAATACTGCAAAAAGTCCAGATTTTGTCTGACAATTTTTATCTGTCCATCATTAAAATAGTGGTTTTCATCAAAGCATTGAGGATAGACTTTGTTAATAAAAGGCTTGAGAAATTTCAGACTTAATTTCCTTCAAAAAACGCATGGTACTTCAAAATTTGTTGAAGCATTTTCATATGTCTGTAAAAACAATATTGAAAGTGTTATTCATTTTATGCTATTGTCCTACCATTACCTTTGTCTTGTGCTAAGTGGATGAAAGCTGGGGGAGGGTTGCTGAAAATGTCCAGATTCTGGCCTGCTATTTTGGTCTGTCCCTCTTTGCACTTGTGTTTTTCTAGCAAAACATAACACTGAGGTTTCAAGTTACTACATAACAGATTTCATTTTCAGGCTTCATATCTTACACCTAAAGATCAAATGGTGGAAGTTGAGAAAAAGGGTGATTGTAAGGTGGAGTTCAAGAAAGAGTTAAGAGAGGCAAAGGGTGGCAGTGAAGAGTTACCAAATAGCTGGGTAACTACAGCAGAGCTGGTAAGGGTGACAGCTAGAAAGGTGCTTGGTGTGACATCTGGACTGAGGAAGGAGGACAAGGAGACCTGGTGGTGGAACACGGAAGTACAGGAGAGGATACAGACAAAGAGGTTGGCGAATAAGTGAAATTGTCAGAGAAATGAAGAAAGTGGACAGGAGTATAAGAAGATGAGGCATATGGCAAAGAGAGAGGTGGCAAAGGCTAAGGATAAGGCATATGAAGAGTTGTATGAAAGGTTGGACACTAAGGAAGGAGGAAAGGACCTGTACCAATTGGCTAGACAGAGGGACCGAGCTAGGAAAGAAGTGCAGCAGTTAAGAATGATAAAGGATAATAAGGGAAATGTACTCACAAGCAAGGAGAATGTGTTGAACAGATGGCAGGAGTACTTTGAGGGGCTGATGAATGAAGAAAATGAGAGGGAGAAAAGGTTGGATGATGTGGGGATAGTGAATCAGGAAGTGCAGTGGATTAGCAAGGAGGAAGTAAGGATAGCTATGAAGAGGATGAAGAATGGAAAGGCTGTTGGTCCAGATGACATACCTGTGGAAGTATGAAGGTGTGTAGGAGAAATGGCAGTGGAGTTTTTAACTTGATTGTTTAATGAAATCTTGGAAAGTGAGAGGATGCCTAAGGAGTGGAGAAAAAGTTTTTTGGTAATGATTTTTAAGAATAAGGGTGATGTGCAGAGCTGTAGTAACTACAGAAAGATAAAACTGATTAGTCACAGCATGAAGTTATGGAAAAGAGCAGTGGAAGCTCGGTTAAGAATGGATTTGATGATTAGTGATCAGCAGCATGGTTTCATGCTGGGAAAGAGCAATACAGATGCGATGTTTGCTCTGAGAATGTTGATGAACAAGTATAGAGAAGGTCAGAAGGAGTTGCATTGTGTCTTTGTGGACTTAGAGAAAACATATGATAGGGTGCCTAGAGAGGAGTTGTGGTATTGTATGAGGAAGTTAGGAGTGGCAGAAAAGTGTGTAAGAGTGGTACAGGATATGTATGAGGGTAGTGTGACAGTGGTGAGTTCTGCAGTGGGAGTGATGGATACGTTTAAGGTGGAGGTGGGATTACATCAAGGGTCAACTCTGAGCTCATTCTTATTTGCATTGGTGATGGACAGTTTGGCAGATAAGATCAGACAGGAGTCCCCGTGGACTATGATGTTTGCAGATGACATTGTGATCTGTAATGAGAGTATGTAACAGGTTGAGGAGACCCTGGAGAGGTGGAGATATGCTCTAGAGAGGAGAGGAATGAAGGTCAGCAGGACTAAGACAGAATATATGTGTGTGAATGAGAGGGAGGATAGAGGAAAGGTGAGGATGCAAGGAGGTGGCAAAGGTGAATGAGTTTAAATACTTGAGCTCAACAGTTCAGAGTAATGGTGAGTGTGGAAGAGAGGTGAAGAAGAGAGTACAGGCAGGGTGGAGTGGGAGGAAAGAGTGTCAGGAGTCATTTGTGACAGACGGGTACCAGTAAGAGTGAAAGGGAAGGTCTACAAGAGGATAGTGAGACCAGCTATGTTATATGGGCTGGAGACAGTGGCACTGATGAAAAGACAGACGTCAGAGCTGAAGGTGCAGAGTTAAAGTTGTTAAGATTTGCATTGGGTATAACTAGGCTGGACAGAATTAGGAATCAGTATATCAAAGGGTCAACTCAGGTTGGACGGTTTGGAGACAAAGCCAGAGAGGCAAGACTGCATTGGTTTGGGCACGTGCTGAGGAGGGATGCTGGGTATATTGGGAAAAGGATACTAAGAATGGAGCTTCTAGGTAAGAGGAAAAGAGGAAGGCCTAAAATAAGGTTTATGGATGTGGTGAAAGAGGACATGCAGGTGATTAGTGCGACAGAGCAAGATGCAGAGGAAGGAACAAATGGAAACAGATGATCCACTGTGCTGACTCCTAATGGGAACAGCCGAAAGAAGAAGAAAAAGAAGATATCTTACACGTAACAAAATACCTGTTCTGCCAAAAAATTCCTGAATTCCTGTGGTTTATGCAGAACTGTTTGCAGTATTAAATGGTTGTAGTATATTTTTGGGCCTGCAGTATTTGTTTTTAACTATAATCACATCATTAATTGCTTGTTTTGGGCTACAAGTGTGTAACTCACAGCTTGGTTTGGGCTACAGTGTGCTACTTTTTTGGTTTGGGATGCCTAGATGTTTCCTTAGTATTTTTGGACTGTCCCTCAAAAATTTGGCTTTCTAACAGAGCTTTGAGGATTGGACTTTTTAAATATCACACATTTCATACTTCACATACTGCACATAATACATGCCAATTCAATACCTGTTCTACCACCATACGTTTATAAAAGCAATGTTTAAAGTCCCTGCTGTTAAGGCCTTGTACAGGCATTTGTTATGGTTTTGTCAGAAATTCTTGTGCTGAGAGATTGAGAAGCAGCCACTGTGAGAATGTCACAGAACATTCAGATGTTTGTCTGATCTCTGTGGTGGATCAAAGTTATTCTTTAATGCAGAATAGGCTAAGGGGGAAATGCAAAAAAATTGTCCAACAAAAAATTATGCATCAAACAGAACAGGACTCTGCTTCTCATTCTTATGATAATAAAGCACATGGGGGGCATTGCCAGTGAATCTTTTCCACTGTTCCAAAGGAAAATGCTTGAGAGACAGAGAAAAGCACAGGAGTTGACCAGAAGAATCGCGAACACTATGGAATCAAACTGGAATCTAGGGTTGGGAGATGAACAGGAGGAAGACCAGCAGCATAGAAATTTGTGAATAAATGTGAGACTGCAAAGCATCAGTCACATTTGTGAAATATGGCTGCATAAGAATAAGTGGAAAGAGTGAACATTTATTGACTCTGTTAAACTCATTGGGGACTGAAATGCATTTGCCTTAATTCATGTCACCAATGTTTGGAAGGTCTCTAAGGGGAGGGGAGAAGGAAGAAAAAGGTAAATTTAAGAAAAACAATTTTTGTTTCTTAACAGTATTTCTATGAAACTTTTCAAAATATAAATATAAATTGCTTACTTTATAGTAATTATGTTTAGTCATTCTTGTATGTGAAAAAGTTTTTAAAGTAAAAAGATGCCTTTTTTTCTTTCTTCTCTTCTCTTTCTTTTGTCCTTTCTTATTTAAAGTAATATAGGCATTCATCTGCAAAAAGAGAAAAAAAGCTATATATGAGCATGTTTAAGTTAATAGGCTGTAATCTTGATTTGTTGAGGTGGGTATAAAAGCACACAGATCATAATATATGTACAGATGATATATTTTCTCTGACTTCTGTATAGATGAATGTCTGGATTAAGACCCTTGGCTTAGTCAAATTTTAACTGAATAAAATGAAAATATTTCCTTTACTAATAAAGGTTTTAGCTTGCCTTTTAGGCTGAAACAGAGGACTTAATTTATCTTTTTTCTCTTACTTTTCCATGGAGCAAGCTGTTAATAGGGCAATAAAAGACAGAACACTATCTTCTTCATGGCTAAAAGTGAATGATTTATGAAAGTATGCAAGCATTTTCACACCTAGGGAGGAGGAATAAAGATAAAAAAGAACATAACCAACTAGTGTAAGTAGAAGGGCAGGCAATAACATACATCTCAGCATGAATAATCTCAGTTTCAGAATAACTATGGCCAGTGATATCTATTTGGCACAAATGCTTCTAGTAGGAGGGTTGAACATCATTATTTGATGGTGCACATGATTATATGTCCTTGTATTAAGTTAATAGGCTCTGGGGTGTTCTTGGGGTGTGTTTGGTTTCTTGTTTGAGGATTTTTATTAAAACAAAATGTTTTTTTTTTAAATGTGACAATAGTTCCAATGTTGATGATAAGAAAAAAACTGTATAAAGAGTTAACTTGCCAAAAATTAATGGGTGCATGCATCACAACAACTGGAATTAGACTTTTAAAAAAGCTGCCTGTATAATAGGTGGGAATAATGACTTCTTACCATAATGCTGACTCTTCCCATCTTATCTTGGAATGTTAACAGTCTCATAGCTATAGAGAGAAAGGAAAGAATACATAATTATATTAGTAAATGCAGTGCGCAGATAGCAATGCTACAGGAGACACATTTATAAAGAACTGAGTATGTGAATTTGATAGAAAAGGATTTCAGGATGGATATTCTGTGGAATATCGGGAACAAAGGAAAAGAGGAGTGCTTATATTAACTGCCAGAGGATATGCAGTAGTGACAGAAGAGGGAAAAAGATAATAATTGACAGATCTGTAGTAGTAGTAATGGGCTGCTGGAAAGGGATGAGGATTACACTGGCATGTATTTATATTCCACCTAAAACTGCTACTTTAAAACTTTAAAAAGTTTGGGAGAAATGATCAGCTTTCTGCAGGGAATATTACTTATAGGTGGGGACTGGAATTTGATTTACAACAATAAGAATGCATCGGGGGGCCTAGAAGGGAAAATATGCTCAACTCCTGAGAGACTTGCTTGGCTACAAACATCTGCATTACAAGCTGAAGCTAAGTGAAACTTGCTGTAGTGAATTTTAGTCTTCTGTTAAGTACAAACTTGCAGTTTTAAAAGTACTATGTTTTCATTTTTTCTGTTTCCTAATTGCGTGTTTCTGAATAGTGTGCTGTGTGTCTCTCTGTGGTTATTTTGCTATCAGAGCAGGTGGTGTTATCACTTCTTTGTTATCTGATATTTAATAGCCTAGAGGGATTCCTCTGTACTTTAAGTGCTAGCCACAAAGTTTGAGAAATCTTTTTATGCTCAGCTCCTGAGAGATTTGCTTGGCTACAAATGTCTGCATTGCAAGCTGAAGCTAAATGAAACTTGCTGTAGTGAATTTTAGTCTTCCAAGTACAAACTTGCAGTTTTAAAAGTACTGTATTTTCATTTTTTCTGTTTCCTAATTGTGTGTTTCTGAACAGTGTGATGTGTGTGTCTCTCTGCAGTTAGTTCCTCACCTGCCTGTTCCTGTGTTGGTATTAGTGTTGGTGGCTCTGGAATTGCCCACCCCTCCTGTAAGTCTGCATTAGAACACTCCTCCTGGGTCCATCTCATTTGCTCACTTAACTGAGTACAGTTAGATCATATTCTGAGTTCCTCTCTTCTTGCACTAAAAAAAAATAATTTTTGCACTTTATTCATTTGCTTTTACTGTATTTGTGCTTCCACCTACTTTATTTTGCTTTTCTTAAAAGTACTAAATTTTATTTATTCTGCTGCATTTATTACTGCTTGGTCGTAGCCTGATTAAATTGAAACTGTTATTCTAAGTCTTTTGGTTTAAGCACTTGGGATTCATACAGGCTGTTTTACATTAAGAAGGTTTGTGGTCTGCACTGTTGAGGCAGGACAGGTAGCTTACATCCTTCTAAGCTGGGAATTGCTGATTGAAGGCCCAGTGTCTGCTATTCTAAAAGTGTATTAGTTCTGGCTTAAGCACTTGGGCTTCAGGCTAGTTATTCTACATTAAGAAGGTTTGTGATCTGCACTCTTGTGGGAGGAGAGGCTGGATTCTGCCCTTCTGAGCTGGGAATTTCTGGTCACAGGCTTATTGTGACTGCGTATTTGAACTGTTTCTTTCCGAAATTGACACACCTTGTTGCTGTAGCATAGACCAGATTCAGGCCTGCTGAATCTAGCTTTGTTTGTATAACTTGAGCACTGATCCAGGCCATCTTTTTTTGTAGAAGGTTCCCCTGCAGCCTAGTAAGCAGGGGTGTGCAGTTAGAACTTGTCTGATTGAAGACTGTGGGAATAGGGCTCAGTTTTGAGCTTTTTTCTGGTTAATTGGGTAACTTGTTTAAGTCAGTTTGTTTGTTTTCTATTGTTTTATATATATATATATATATATATATATATATATATATATATATATATATATTGCACTTTATTCATCTGCTTTTACAGTATTTGTGTTTCTTCCTACTTTATTACTGGTGGCATTGACCACAACTCTAAGCTGAGATATATAACAATAAGTATCCTTTTCTGTGCTTTTAACCTCTTTTTGAGTGTATCTGCTTTATTTTCTGAAAAAAAAAAACAAAAACAAAAACACAATATATATATATATATATATATATATATATATATATATATATATATATATATATATATGTACTTGCTTCCCACCTTTCTAAGCTAGTATAGTCCAGTTTTCAGGTTAGTGCTGAATTCAGCACAAATCTCTGTGTTTGTCCATACCTTCTTGGATAGAAGGAAGTTTCTCTGTTCACCTGTGAGACAGCAGCCTATCTGTCCCTGGAGGAGTGGTTTCAGCCCAGAACTTAGTAGTTTATTGGCCATTTTGGGCTAATCTCTTTCTCTTTCATTTCCCTGCTATAAATACCGTATTTGCCCATTTTTTAGCTAGGGTAAAACTATTCCCGGCTCCACAAATTCTCCTCTTCAATTTTTCCCTTGGAACTAGACAAACTTTCAACTTAAGCACTCTAGCCATTCATTTCTCAGCTCGGCACTTGCTCAAAACTTATAACAAGCACTTATAAACCCTGGCACTAGACCCTCCTGTACTGTACAGAAGGACAAGGCTCTCTATTCAACCTTACCAGCCATCCAGTAAAACAGTTCACTGTACCTATCCAGGCATGACCAAAAGGCTGTTTCAGGTGTACTCTCCAGTCCAACTGGTGAATCTGGGCATTTTGAGGCAATGTTACAACTGCCTCATGTACACAGACAATCCCCTCCTCCTACCACCAAACACTAATACATGCGAGAGATGCAGTTATACAGCCAAACTAGAGGCTAAGCTCTCTCAACCCAAGACTGGATCAGACAGTCAAGAGGAGGAGGGAAATATTTGCATCACAACACCAGTCTTACATAGACCCATTAAATCAGCACTGGCAAAAAGCACACATAAATACATGAAAACATACTCAGAGGCTCTAAATAAAAATCTGCAAAACCAACAGAGACCTCCAAAGCAAACATCCAAGCAACCTCCACCCCCCAACACAAACCATGAAACACATACTTCACAAAACCAGTGTGCCATGCAATCACAGCCCTTAAGGCAAAATAACATACCCAACATACTAGTAATAGGTGACTCTATAGTCAGGCACACTGACGTCCCACTCACTAGGCTGAATAAGGAGAAGGTTACTGTTAGCTGCCTGTCGGGTGCCAATATCTGCCACATAACACAAGCACTCAGGTCATTCCAGAACAATTACAATTATGACTTTGTCATTGTCCATGTTGGTGTGAATGATCTGAGCCATACCACCCTGGACTACATGAAGAGAGACATGGAAGAGCTCTCTGATCACATAGCCCAGGCCAGTATGACCCTGACCCTGAGTAGCATCCTGCCCTCACCAAGAATGATACCATGGTATAAAGAAAAAATTCTCAATTTCAACAATTGGCTAAGTTTCTGGTGTCATTCAAAGGGGATCCAGTGTGTGTCCACCAGGGATGACATGCTTGACAAGCCACACTGCTTCGCTAGAGATGTCTTGCACCTGTCACCCTTAGGCTTTCGAATACTGATACAAATAAGAAACACTGATGCAAAATAATGAAGAATAGAAAACTTTCAACGCCACAGACATGCAGATGACTGGTGAAAAAAGTTTTTTCTTTATTGCACTCTGGTACCTCGGCCTTCGCCTTCTCAAGGAATACATTTAATTTGTGATTCACCACACCTTATAAATCATTAGCTTAAAATTTTAGAACCAATCACAACACTCAACGTGCATTTAAATAATTAAACATTTACACCTGAAAAAACCATCACTCAGCCTGCCCAATGCATTTCTGCAATACAAAATTATGTTCTTGAACCAAATGGCAAGTTAATAAACGGCATGAAAATTTTATACATAATGAAAATGTATGATATGCAAAATGTGCAAAATATACTAAATATACAAAATATACAAAATATACCAAAATAGTATACTATCTCTAGTTGTATTAATTTATAAAACAGGTGTAAATGTTTAATTATTTAAATGCACGTTGAGTGTTGTGATTGGTTCTAAAATTTTAAGCTAATGATTTATAAGGTGTGGTGAATCACAAATTAAATGTATTCCTTGAGAAGGCCGAGGTACCAGAGTGCAATAAAGAAAAAACTTTTTTCACCAGTCATCTGCATGTCTGTGGCGTTGAAAGTTTTCTATGCTTTTGAATACTGGCCAAGGCTCTTGCCACCCCCATAGTGCCTTTTTTAGGCAAGGCTCAAAAGACAAACCCACTGCCGTAAATAGCACAAGTAACAAAAAACTGAGGGTAATGCTACTCAATGCCAGAAGTCTAAACCTCAAAATGCACATACTCGAGGCACTCCTCAGTATGGAGAAAATCGATATATGTGCAGTAACAGAAACCTGGTTTAAGGCTCCAGAGAGCACCGCAGCACTACCAGGCTACAACTCATACCATATATTTCAGCCACAGAACCCAAACCAAAATACAAAAGGCAGGGGCGTATCCATATTCATCAAGGATACCCACACCTCCAGGTTAGTGGCACAGCACGATGCTTCAGAGATCATCCACGTGCAACTAACAATGGGCAAAACTGCAATTCAAATTGTAACTTGTTATAGATCACCCACCATGTCCCAGGACCCCCATTCCATGTTTCTGGAAATCCTGGGAAACATATACGTCCTACCAAACACCCTAATATTGGGTGATTTCAATCACCCAAACATTAACTGGGAGAACTACTCAAGTACTAACTCCCTTGCCCAACTTTTCCTAGAATTTATAAACTCAAACACCTTGGTTCAACTGGTCAACACTCCCACCAGAGGTGACAACATATTGGACCTGATCATCACCAACATGGGTGACCGGTGTTCCACACCAGATGTCAACTACTTGCTGGTTAGATCTGACCATAAACAAATCACTTTGGATATCCATATTCTGCCCCCACCCCCAGACAAGAAAACCACTGTGAAAAACTTTTCAAAAGCAAACTTCACATTACTTAAGACCAAGGTGGAAAGTTTCAAAGCTTCCATGCTGAAGGATAACACTGTCCAAGCTGCAAAATCCTTTACTAATGCATTCTATGGGCAGCTACAAGAATGCATGGATCATGCCATCCCAAGCAAAACCAAGACTCACTCCTCCAAGAAAAGGAAACTAGTCTGGTGGACTCCTGACATAAACAAGCTATACAATAGAAGGAGGAAACTAGTACAGAAAAGAGTAAAATCCCAAGAAGGGAAGACATTCCTGATCAGTCACAGCAAGAAACTATGATCCCTCATAAAATCATCCAAGGCGAGCTTTGAAAGAAAAATTGCCAAGGACTTCAGAGATAACCACAAGGCATTATTTAGCTATGTCAAGAATCTAAGTAGCAATGCTAAGATCTGCTCAGAGTTAGTTCAGAATGGCACAAAATACACTGAACTGACTGATATCACCAACATCCTGGTAGACAGGTTCATTGTAAACTTCACCCCCCTCTCACCCCCAAAAGTGCCCATAACCATACCAGAAGACTGTAGAGTCCCTGAAATCACAGACACTCAGGTTAAAACAGCCCTCTCCAAAGCCAAAAACACAGCATCAATGGGACCGGACAGTGTCCCAGGCTGCGTCCTACATGAGCTCAAAGATGAACTAACCCCTCACCTAAACACACTGTTCAAACTCAGCCTCTCCACAGGTTACATACCCATAGAGTGGTGCATAGCAACGGTTATTCCACTCCACAAAGGTGGAGCCACAACAGACCCTGGGAACTATTGCCTAAGCCTAACTAGCTTGGTCTGCAAGGCTGTGGAGCGCATCATCATGGAACTCATTAACAGAGACATTGGGAAACTCCAAACACTAGATCTTACCCAGTTTGGTTTTGTTAAAGACAGATCATGCCTCCTAAACCTGGTGGACTTCTTTGAGACAGTTACCAAGGCTATAGATGAGGGAAAGGTGGTACACACAGCCTACCTAGACCTTGCTAAAGCCTTTGACACCATTCCCCATTCTGGTATTATAGACAAGCTCACCAGCCTGAACATAAACCCCTATGTCAAAAGATGGGTTGCCAACTGGCTCACGGACAGAACCCAAATGGTGAGAGTTGCGGGAGCTAGTTCCGACTCTAAACCGGTTACAAGTGGTGTTCCCCAGGGCTCAGTCCTAGGGCCCCTCCTGTTCGGCATATACTTCTCAGAGTTACAGGCAAGCACAGGAGGACTATGGCTGACCAAGTTCGCAGATGACTGCAAACTAGGGGCTATAATTGACTCTCCAGCTGACACGGACATCCTCCAAAAGGGTCTCACTGAGACGGATACCTGGTGTCAAAATCATGGCCTCAAGCTAAATGCTAAAAAGTGCATAGTCATCCCCTTTGGAAAAAACAAAATACCCACAAACGACCACATAGACGTAATAAGGGATCTGGGGACCCAAGTAGATAGTAATCTCACCTTTGATAATCACATTGCCAAAGTGGTTAGAAAATCCTTCTACATGGCCCACCTAATCACAAAAGGGTTCACATCCAGATCAAAAGAAGTCATTGTGCCCCTTTACTCTTCACTCATCAGACCCGTCATAGAGTACAATGCCCCATTTGGGATGTACCTTACAAAACACCTGCAACAGCTGGAAAAACCACATAAGTACCTCACCAAGAGGATCACTGGCCTCAAACAAATGCCCTATGCAACTCAACTGAAGAAACTCCAGTTGTATCAGGTTGCATACTGTCTGCTCATAGGTGATCTCTGCCTGACATACAAGGCCATGTCCAACCCAGAATTGATGGTCATGCTCCACCTAAAGAAAACCTTATCCTCTTGAGCCACATGCTCTAGGGATCTAATCCTCACCACAACAATAAATAGGATGTGCTGGAGGGATAGATCCCTGTCCCAGAGCCTTCCCATGCTTTAGAACAAGATTCCAATCTACATTAGGCAGAGCTCCTCGCTAACACTCTTCAAAAGAAACCTTGACGAGTGGATGGGAAACAGAAAGTTTACCCCAGGGATCACTTCAATGGCTCTGCTGGACAGAGGCACATGGAACTAATCTAAGGGGGTGGCGAAAGCCAACACATTTTGGCTAGGCTTATAAACGCCTTCAGGCAGATAGCCTAGTACCAACCTATGAACCTATAACAAAAGAGGGATTTCTGAAGAAATGTATGAAAATATTTGGTATGAAAGACATGAATTCAGTAGCAGGAACTCAAGGAAAATTTACAAATTATTCCTCAAGGCACAATAACTGGGCTAGATTTGATAGAAATTATATTTGTGAAGAACATGTCCATTTAATTGAGAACTTTGATAAACGTCCAATAACTATTTCAGATCTTGTGCCAGTAATTGCTAAGACAGAAATGCAGGGTAATGAAGTAAAGATGAGAAACAGGTGCTTCCCCACCTACCTGTTAAAAAGCGACACATTTATGCAATGGGCAGTGGAAATTACCTGGGAGGTGTTAGTGACGATAGAAAGTACTCCAGAAGTTATAGCCAGGGAGTGGGATAAAATGAAAGTGGAGTTTAGAAACAGGGTAGAAATAAAAGAAAAAAGATCTTGTTAATAAATAATAAGAATTATTTAGAAGGTCTGACAAAGGTTGAAGTATTCCAGAATAAAGGGAATGTCACAGAAGAAGAGGAGGAGCAATTAGAGTACTGAAGAGAAAATAAAGGAGTACCTGGAAAATATGTGTGAGTTTACAAAGACTGCTGCTAAGCAGCCATTTTTGATAATAACTCCAGAGCACAAAAACTTTTGGCACAATGCCATAAGCAACAGAAAGAAGTAGGGGTTGCTGCGGAACTTCTGAAGCTTATAACAAGAAGTGTAGAGGTATTATAGATATTTCTGAAAGTTTATGTAAGTTTGAAAATTAGGAGGAAAGAAATGATAAAAATCTAGAAGGTTTTTCTCAGCAGTATTTTAAAACAAAGGGAGGCACTGGAAAAAGCTGCGGTGGCTATAATACCTAAAGATAGTAAAGATCCGTCTGATTCAGCTTCATATAGGCCCATCTGAATTTTAAACCATAATTACAAAGTGTTTATGTCTATAATGGCTAAAAGAATGGCAATGGTGATGTCGAAATTGATAGATATGGATCAGTATTGTTTTGTGGAGGAGAGGCAAACATTTGACAACATTAATAGAATGATGATGATCCAGAAAGAAGCAGAATATAAGAAAATGTCACTGTTATTGGTGGGTCTTGATGCAAAGTAAGAATTTGGCAGAGTAAGCTGGGATTTTATGAGTAGGCAATGGAGACATTTGTATTTCCTGATTCAATAAAAAGGTTAATTAGAAGGATATGTGAGGGATCAGAGGCAAAAATCAAATTGGGAGGGTTCCTCTGATAAGTTGTGTCTGAACATAGGAAATAGGCAGTGGTGTCCTCTTTCCCCTTTGTTATTTGTGTCATACTTAGAACTACTGGTAAAGAAAATAAGGGACTCAGAAATTCAAGGATTTAATTGGCAGAGTGTTCAAGAAAATTTATTTATTTATTTATTTATTTATTGCAGTTGGTTTACCAGGATAGTCCATTGGGCCTTAAAGAACTTGTTTTCAATGGAGTCCTGGGGAGAAAAGCTCCAGAAAAAAAAAAAATACATATAATATTCGACAGAGACAGTCTAGGGACAGAACGTTATTAATACAATGTAGTCAGAATAATGTGAAACTATTCAGATATATAATAGCAGTCATAACAATTAATACATTGAGAGAAAAAACATGTTAGCAATAGAACAATGCAAAAAATTAATACAAATTAGAGAACAAGTATAGTAGCTAAAAGAAGGATGTGATATTAAAGGACATTAAGTAGAGTTAGTTATGTGGGGTGGGAGCAAGAGCATTCCCACTGTGATGCTAGGTGTAGGAAAAGAGACTTCTTAAAGGTAGAGTGGTTAGCATTATTTGCAGATGATATTATTTTGTACCTGATGGAACCAGAAAAGGACATCTCAATGTTGTGGAATATTCTGAGAGAGGTCTGTTTTTTTTCAGAACATAAAATTAATCAAAATAAAACAAAGATTATAGCTATTTGCACCTACACTTGAATTGGCCCAGCAACACCAATATTTATAAGGACAAGATAAAATGAAGTGGTTAGTAGCATACCTCTTAACTGTACAGATTTTTGAAGAATGTTGCCTCATATCTTTAGTCCATTTTTCTTATAATTGTGGTTTTCTGACAAATTAGTGGCAAATCATTAATGACTAAAGTTAGAAAATTATGACAGACATTTGAGTTTCAGACTTCATACCCTCCAGACAATTCATGTTAATGCAAAACCTGTTATTCTATCAACTTTCTAAGTTTGTAAAAGCAGTATATTTAAAAAAAATTATCCCTATTTTGGGGCCATTGTTCCACTTTTGATGGCTTTGTCCAGATTTCTTGCTCTAAGAAGTTGAGAGGTATGTTTAGGAGTATGGAGTAAAATGATTCAATTAGGCAGCTAAGGATATGTGGGAACAGACTAAAAAGATAATACAAACATGAGAAACTGGAAGCTCTTGCCTATGGATATGGATTGCAAGATGCAAGCAGTAAAATGTTTTTAGTCCCTTTAGTTTTATACACAGGTCATGCTTATTTTTTATTAACTGGAGGAGAAGCTGTGGACAGTAATTAATAAAGAGTTGAAGAATTTTATTTGGGAGGGGAAGAGTCAAGTGGGATAAGCTGATCCTCCCAACAGAACAATGATGTTTAGGATTACTTGATTTGAATGGATATTTTAGATAACACAAACAAAAAGCCACATTTCAAAGTGGGAAGGGATGATCATAGGATCATAAGATCATGAGATTACTAAGCTAACAGCCCCAGGATCCTTGCAAGCCTAGCCAAGTTCAACCCATGTTCCCAAGGGTGTCTAGTTCAGGCAGACAACTAAAATCAGCACCTGTTGCCCCTGTCCAAGAGGGACACAGATGTAACCCCTGGGATGGATTTCTAGTTACCCATTCAATTCAAAAAAATCAAACTTAGAAATAAAGCATGGGCCATCTGGCTAACAACTAAAGTTTCTCTAGACCAGCTGAGATATCATCAGCTTAGGAATGACTCAAAAAAATCCATTCTTCTGGACAAAAAAACTACTAATATAATCTTCAACAAAAACACCAAAACAAACCTCAAAAGTTCTGGCCAGGTCTAAATAGACATCTTCATCCAGATCAAACTACTACACCAACTCTTTCCACAACTACCCAAAAACTCCCAGAGGACATTGCTAATACCTTTAATAGTTTTTTTCACTGAGACTATCCAGACCCTTGCCAGTCCCATATGCTCTAATTCTCTCACAGCTATACCTTCTACTCAACTCTCCTTTAGCTTCCAACCAGTCTCTACCTCACTTATCAGATCCCTTATTAACAAATTAAAGCCAACCACCCTAGCTGCAGACCTCCTCCCCGCAGAATGCCTACAAAAACCATGAAACATCATAGAGTTCCCTTTCTCCATTTTGATCAATAGAACCATAACAGAAAACTCTATCCCCTCCACAGAACTGTCCAATTATAGACTTATTGCCATTCTCTCCCCACTGGTCAAAATAATGGAGACGTGCATCCATAAACATCCTTTGCACTATCTCATTCAGAGCAATCTGTTAGCTAACTCTCAGCATGGCTTCAGGCCATATCACTGTACCACCTCTGCTCTCCTTTCTTTCTCCAATGGCATAAACCATAACAGAAATAACAATCAACTATCCTCAGCCCTCTTTCTTGATCTTTCCAAAGCCTTTGATATGGTCAACCACCAACTACTCATCCATAGTCTGAAAACCATATCCCTGAATAACCATGCTATTCAGTGGTTCCATTCCTATCTGAGTGGTAGACGTCAGGCTGTTCTGGGGCAAAACAAACTATCCACCCTGCTACCTCTAACCCTTGGAGTTCCCCAGGTCTCTATTTTAGGTCCCCTTCTATTTTCAATCTTTATTAACAATCTATACACTGTCATCACAGATGTGACATGTATCCAATATGCTGATGACTCTACTTTGATCTGTTCAGCCTCCTCCCCAACAGACCTGCTGACCTTATCCCAGTAAACATTCAACACAGTCAAAAATTGGCTGTCTAATTTTAATCTGATTTTGAACTCTAACAAAACTAAGCTACTACTCTTCTCCCCCACTCATAGGTCCACCCCACTCTCCTTTACTATAAGATCTAACAATGGAACCATTATTTCCCCTGATGCCCATACCAAACTCTTAGGGTACTAGTTGATGACCCCAAATTTGATATGCATGTCAACCAAACTATCAAAACTATTAATAAAAAATTAGGCTCACTATATAGAAATAAACCTTTCCTAACTCCAATAGCAAGGACTGCCATTTGCCCACACGTACCTACTCTCAATCCTTCTATATGCCTCCCCTATTCTAGCCAGCTTGAACAAATCTGAACTTAGCAAACTTTCAAGCTGTTACAACCACATTGCCAGATTTGCTACTGACTCTACATATTGCATACATCACTGCCAAAACCTTAATCTACTAGGGTGGCTAGAATTCCCCAGCTTACTTCAGTATAATCAGCTCATAGTAGCACACAAAGTCTTCAACCAATCTGAAAAGACTCCTGGACTTAAAAACCTTATCAATTCCTACAGTAACCCCAGGTCACTTCCATCATCTAACAGACTGCTGGTTCAAACACTCAAAACTAACAACTCAGCCAGAGACTCACTGTTTTCCAACTTTGCTGGCAAAACCTGGAACTCACTTTCAGCTGACCTTACTCTAGAACCCTCACTAACTCAATTCAAAAAAGTCTTAAAGGGTATTTTACTATGCACTGGCGATGTACCTGTTCCAACCTGGACTAACTCCTCAACTACCCAGTTTAATATCCCTACAATGCTTAACCCACTACCTCTCTCTCTAGTCACTCATGACTCGCTACCCCTTCTATGCTTCCACCTTTCTATACCCTACCCCTACTCCCTAAACTTTACCCCCACTACATCTTATCTGTCTCCCTCACTCTATCTCCCTTCTTTCACTACCAGGTATTCTGAATATACTTGTTCCTATTGTTGCTAGCCCCTTTCCTATTTTGAAAAGACCTACCATACATCAGATACCTTGAAGGACTATGGATTATTCTACACTAATGTCCCTAGACCATATCATCTCTACTTAACTAGCCTCTAGTACTTGAATTGCCTCTTTTACATACCTGGTCTTGAATACTTAATTTTTTTTCTTCTTAACTATAGTATACTAAATAGTACTGTACACAATACTGACTTTCACTAAATATCCGATTATCTATGATAGTCTGTAAACCTTACCTTACTAGTCTTTTTAATGTGTCTGTTATTGTCTATGATAGTCTGTAAACCAAGATTTACTTTTTAATGTGTATATTATTATCTGTATGATTGGAGCTTTTCTCCCCGGGGCACCACTGAAAATGGACATGTATCCAGTCAGACTATCCCAATCAATAAATGTAAAATACATAAATAAATTTTCCAAATTATTCTTAAATAGAGCCAACAAAGGCTCTGTTTAACATGAATAGGAAGCTTGTTTCAAAAGTGGAGCAACCTCTGTGAGACAAACTTGTTTCTCCAGCAAGCTCTGTTGATATCATATACCAGGTTAAGGTCCTTTGAGCGAGTGACCCATTTGTCATTTGACTTGTGAATGTGCAGCATTTCCATTAAAGCTGGGTCACGGATTGTTCTGCATGCAAGGCACAGGTCACCTCTGAGCATGCTGTATGGCACAGAGGAAAGTGACAATGATTTCAATCTGTCCACATAAGACAGATCTTGAAGACCATGAATTTTCTTTGTAAGGAGCCTTTGTGGTTTTTTCAGTTGCTGCAGGTGTTTGGAAAGGAACATACCAAAGGGAGTGTTCTACTCTATTATAGGCCTGATGAGGGAATAGCACAGGGGGATTGTAACCTCTTTTCTTCTGGAGTCAATGCCCTGAAAATGTAAAATGCCCTTCTTACCACTGTGGAGACAGGGTGATCAAAGTTAAGGTTGCTGTCAACCTGTGATGATGAAGTGTGTGTGTGTGTGGGGGGGGGGGGGGGGGGGGCACTTCAAGAAATAAGGTAAAAATGGGATTTTGGACTCATATCTTTAAGGAGAATAACAGTCATACAGAATATTATATACATAAATTAGCAGAAAGTATATTAAGAACTAAGACAACACTGGAAATGGAGAAAGAAGATTCTGCTGATAGAGATGACTGTAATTATGGGTGCAGAGAATAGGCAAGAGGGGACTGGAATTTACTGGAGGAAGCTTGCAAATGAATCAAGGCATTAGAGACAAATAATTAGAAAAGAAAAGGTAATAGAATGGGAAGATGCCAAGATGCATCTGTATTGCAGGCTAGTGATTCCCTTTCCTATCAGTGATTGATATCAGAATACAAAGAGAAAGGGATATGGGAATCCTAAATGAAAGACCTGCACTGGTTGAGATTCAACTGAATCTAGAACAGAAGCTGCTGTTAAGGGATATCTAATAGGGCATTTAAAATATTACTCAATAACTAGGAATCAATCAGAAGCGGTCAGAAAAAATTGTTAAGACAGGTTAGATATGTAGCTCACAGTGAAACAATGAGAGGACATATTTATGGCTCCCAAATATGCAACAAAGTCTAGAAGATGTAGGATTGATTTTTGCTGGAACTATTTGACTAGATACTTTTATACCCCAAGTAGACTCCAAAGAATTTTTCCTCAGATAGATGGCAAATGTTGTAGGTGTTATGGGGAATAAAGAGGTAACTGAGAACATAAGTTTTGGGAGTGTAATGATTTGGCAGACTTTAAAAATTCCCTATAAAATACTCTGTCAGGAATACGGGGTGAGCAAATGAGTGCAACTAAAGAAATGATTTTTGAGTTGTGATACAGGATCTGAATTGCCTAGACACAGTAAGGTCTTGTTAAGTTTAATTATGGTGGCTGCCAAAAAAGTAATTACTAGAAAATCAAAACCAAAACTAACTATAATTCAAGTAGAGAATACTGTAACAGAGATTAAAGAACAGGAAGTAGGATCTTTTGAAAAGGATAGGAGTAAATTGCATAGAAAAAAATGGAACTTGTGCAACAATACATGCAGAAAAATGTTTTGGAGGAGGAATGAGGTTTAGGAGAAGGCAGGAATTGAATAATTTATATAATGTTGCTTCAATTATACATCACGTATATATCATATAATGTTTGTAAATGTGAATTATTAATATGGTTTGATTACTTTTATATAAATGTAAGCTTGCTTATGTCACAGGTGGTAATTCAATAAAGGTGTTTAAAAATAAAAACAAAATGGGGGTAATGGGAGCTTCAGTTTTTCTGATTAACCTGAACAAAATTTGTTAGCAGTGGTCATGCCTTGGCCTTGTAATCCTCATCATTTGGGCCATTGAGACATATCCATTTGAGATCAGAAATGTATTGACTAAGTCACCTTTCATTTGAAAATGTACTTTTAGAGGGGATGCTAATGTAACCAAATTAGATTGGATATTTTGGGATTTTTTTCCTTTGCTATGGTTAATGTTTTAGTTGTACTAGTGTAATAAAGTGGAGGATACTGGAGGAGCAATGCATAAACGTATAGTATACTTAATGACTGTATTATGTATCCTAGGACAGCTAGGAGAGGCAGCATTCATCATAAGACAGGGACAACCAGGAGCATCAGGATTCGTTGTGAGGTAAGGACAGTTAGGAGAGGCAGCATTCATCATGAGACAGGGATAACTAGGAGCAGCAGGATTCGTTGTGAGGTAAGGGCAGCTATGAGCGGCAGCATTCATCATGAGACAGGGACAACCAGGAGCGATATGATTCATCATGGGGCACAGACAGCTAGGAGCGGCAGGATTCATCATGAGGCAGGGACAACCAGGAACATCAGGATTTGTTGTGAGGTAAGGGCAGCTATGAGCGGCAGCATTCATCATGAGGCAGGTACAACTAGGAGCGATATGATTCATCATGAGGCACAGACAGCTAGGAGCAGCAGGATTCATCGTGAGGCAGGGACAACCACTAGCGGCAAGATTCATCATGACGCAGGGACAGCTCGGAATGGCAGGATTCATTGTGAGGCAAAAACAGTTAGGAATGGCAGGATTTACCTTGAGGCAAGGATAACTAGTAGTAGAGGAAGAACAAAGTTCCTCATATGGCACAATAAAACTGGCGGTAATTTGATAAGCTGAGGAGCTAACTGCACACTCTAGATAAATGACACTCTTTTTGATTTCAGCTGTTTCTCTTTGGATTTGAGTTTGTCTGCCTCACTCTCTGTAATGTCCAAGGCTATATGTCTTGTGTGTCTGTAGTTTTTTCTATATGTATATCCCATGGTTATTTTTTGTGCCTCTGCTGTCTTACTGTTCTGCTTGTCTGCATCTGTCTTGTCTTGTGTGATGGGGTCAGTCTATCCAATGCATCTTGTAAATTTCCTTCTTGCTGTAGTGCTGTCTTCGTCTCATGGGGTGTCTCAATTCTGTGTGTGTGTGTATGTGTCTGTGTAGGGGGCACGTGCGTGCATGCATATGTGTGTCTGTCTGTTCAGTCTTGCTGTAGTCTGCAGCTTTAAATTTAATGTCAGGTTAATGAGGTGTGTCACATTATTAGTGGGTTTGGGATATTTAAACACTTTGTTTATGCAATCATTAACTCTGAAGAAGTCTGGTTTTACATTAGAAAAGATGAAAGCACTTAGTTGGTTACATTGGTTTTATTCTGGTTGATTGAATAAAGTGTTTTGGTTCACAGTTCATTCCATTTTGTTGCTGTAGTCTTTTTCTTATGTGAGTGTCTCTATCTTGTGTTGTGTATGTGTGTCTTTATTCAGTCTTGCAATGATGCTGTCTTCATCTTTTGTGGGTGTCTGTGTCCTGTGTGTGTGAGTCTATGTGGGTGTCTCTGTCCTTTGTGTGGGAGTCTGTATGGGTGTCTTTGTGTACATCTGTGGGACTGGTTACCTTGATGCGATACAGAGGCTTGTCATAATGTAACAATGCTGCTACTAAATGCCAGTCACTATGTGCACCTCTGTGGGCGTGACCACCTTGTGGTGCAGAGTCTTGTCATAGTGTTACATTGCTACACAATGCCAGCCAGAGTGTGCATTTACATCTTGAGTGATTACTTTGCTGCTGTACTGAGGCTTGTAATGTAGTGGAATTCCTGAACTGACGTATTTACAAGGATTGAGACAGGATAGGCAATGCTATTGTCTGCTGTTTTAAGGTACTCACTTGGAAGATCATCAGCTGATGTAGAGCATGTTTTGAGTTTGTTTAGTAGTAATTTTATATGGGATCTGGGCACAGGCTTGAGGGTAAATGTGGATGTGGTGATGTGTGGCTGTTGGGCAGGGTTGGGATTAGGTGTTGGGGAATCCTTGGTTAGGGATGCTATACTATCTATGAAATAAGTGATGAATTCTATTGCAACTATAAGTGGTGAATTATTGAGAGAGGGGTTAGGGTTGAATTTTTGGCTGGGGTGTAAGATTTCTTTAATGGCTGAACATATTTTTTTAGGGCTGTGTTTACTATTGTTCTGACTTGTTATATTTTCACTTTTTGTCTTCATTTATTGGCTTTTTAGTATAAACTTGGAACATTATGAAGTTTTCTTGATATTGTGGTGTTTTATATTTTTGCCATTCTTTCCACACTTTTTCTGTATCCTGCATTAGCATTCTACTCTTCTTGGATAGTCAAATTGCATTATTTGTTTTTAGCCTCTTCCTTCTAGGAGGTGTAAGGCCATTTAGTATATTTAGGGTCATTGCCCCATGGTCGAGTGGGCATTCAAAAGACATGTGTTGAATGGGTGTGCCTTCGTTGAAGGTTGGGTGTCAAGCTGGTTACTCGACACCAGAAAAACCAACTGCCAATCAGTAGCGGACCAGAGTTCCGCTGTGGCAAACCCTAACCAGGAAAAGCCGAAAGACAAACAACAACAAGGGTCATTGTATTCAATTGATTAACAGCATCATCTAAGGGGAGGATTTTTTAGGATATTCCCGTTAATAGATGATAGAGTAGTAATGAATATTTTGGGGTTAACTTGGACAGATTGTGTGTTGTCTTATAAAAAATTATGTTTAAGTGGATGTTTGAGATGTCTGGTTGAAAAGATTGGGAGATGGTCACTGAGAGAATCTGACAATGTATCTGTGATGGTGAATTGGACAGGATCTGATACCTGGATCCATTCTAATAAGGAATTTGATGTCTTGTTGTAATATGAGAGGCTATTAATTAGTTGTTTGAAACCGTATAAGTTCATGCTGAATGTACGGGAGTTAGAGGTTATATCCAACCAACTGACATTCACATCACCTAGTAGTAATTTTTCTTGTAGAATTGCAATGGATATCCAATGTAGGATATATTCCAATGTAGATGTATCTTCACCAGAAAGGATATAAAGAGCAGTAATACATATGTGTTTATATTTGCTTATTTTCAGAAAAGTAATAAGAAGCTTTCTTAAACTGAATTTTGCTATTGGTTTTTATAGGGAGAAATGTGGTAGTTGTTGAGAAATATTAATGTAACACTACCACCTTCCCACTTTATATAGTCATTACAGATAATATTATAGTGGGGGTGTAATTTCTGAGTTGTTTATTCTGGGTTTAAGTCAAGTTACATTTACAGCAAGCTAGAGTTGTGTAATCCAGGCATGTAGTTCAGTAGTTTTATTTCTTATACTTCTAATATTTATGGCTGCAAAAGTTAGATTACCAAGGTTGGGGATGACCATTTTCAGGTTAGAGTAGTGTGTGGAAGAGAATTGTCTTGATGATAGATTTGATAGGTGGGGCCAGGATTAGGGTAAATGTCAGGCCAGGACTAGGGTGAATGTCTCCTCCTAGGAGGATTTTAGTATACTGGTGTATTACTGATTCTTGTTTTTAGAGAATATTTCCACTTAATTGTATTTTGATTTGAGCTGAAATTATGTTGCTCAGTCTATATTTGGGGTAAAGGCAAGAGGTATAATTAAATATGTTTGGTGCAATGTGTGGAGAGTTTAGGGAGGAATTATAGGTGATTTGGGACAGAGCTGGAGGGATGTTGAGAGCTATTACTGAGACATGGAAGAATGAAAGATGGCTCAAAAGGAGGAGAAGAATGCATGATAAGGTGAGGAGTAGCATGATTAAGTAAAAAAGATCTGTATTTTATTGATGGCAAGTAGTAGGGAAATAGGAATAAAGAAGAAAGCAAGATGTTGTAGGGTTGTAAGATATTTAATGGTAATGGAGTCTGGAATCTGGTAGAAGGTAGGTGGGTGGGAAGGAAGCATTTTGTATCACAGAAGAGAGTTAGGTTGTTCTGGTATCTTCTCTTATATTTCTGAAATGTGGGACAGAATATGAGGATGTAGTTAAGATAGGATGTAGTGAGGGTTTATTTGAGGAAAGTAGAAGCTGAAATGTAGAATAATGGATATATATACTGCTGGAGAGGGGTCTGAACATGGATAGATATAATGCAAAGCAGTATGGGAGGGAACAAGGTTGTTGGGAATGAAGCTAAATGTGAGGTGGAAATTGGGAATTAGGAAAATAGAAACAGGAGTGTTCTATGATACTAGAACCATTTTTGGGAAGGGGTTAAGGAATGGGTGTCACAGGTGAAATATGTATGTGGGAAGTATAATGGTGTCTCCCTTTTAATTTCTCCAGATCTTTTGGGTTTCTAATACCATGATGGGAATGGTCATGAAATTAGTATTGTTTTAGTCTTTGATGTCAGCCAAAAGTGTTTTTCACAGCATCCGCAATGTGTCCAGTAATGACTCCTTCTGCAATTCGTACAGAGTTACATGTATTGGTTTCATATCTAAATACGATTGCAAATTCTTTTTTATAAGACCCATTGTTCCTACTACTATTGGAACTGTCTGGGTATATTTCTTGGACATTGCCCTCGTTTCTACCTGGAGATCCTGATATTTTATGTCTTTGTGTCTCAATGCATGCAAAACACTGTAGTCAGTGGGTGTGACCATTTCAATGATCAATGCTACTTTTGCCTTCTTTTCAAGGATCACTGTATCTGGTTTTCTACCGTCTATCTCTTGAACTCTTGGTAATGGGTGATCCGGGTTCCTACTATGTTATCGAAGTTCCGAAACTTTGAACACCATAAGGTCGAAACCTTATGTTCGAAGTGTCAGAACTTCGACAACATTAAAAAAAAAGAAAAAGAAAAGGAATAAGCTGTTTCAAGCAGGGGGGCAAGCCCCCCTGCACCCCCCACACACCCCGCTCTTTAAATATACCAACTCCGAGCTCAAACTATAGTGCGGTAAAGGGAAATCCCATGTGGGGGGTGGAGGGGTGCTTGCTCCCCTGCTTGCAACAGTCAGGAAGTAGTTAGAGTTTTTTTTTGTTTGAATTCCTGAAAATTCAAACATCTGAGTTCGATGTTCTCAGTTCGAAGTTTCAGGAATTCGACAACATAATAGGAACCCGGGTGATCCCATGTGATGTAAACTTCATAATTTTCTATGATGTTTTGTGGCTCATGCTTCCAGTGTTTTTCAGCCACTTCAATACCATAATGTTTGCACTATTCCCAGGCCAACAGTCTTTCCACATTATTATGCCTTTCAGTATACAGTCCTTCTGCCATTAGTATGTCACAACCAGCAACGAGGTGTGTGACTGTTTCCAGTTCGCTTTTACAAAACCTACATTTGTCTATTTCTCCCACATGTTCGATGGACTTTGTAAACCATGTTTGTAATGGTAGACTAAGAGGGGGTGGATGAGAACTGAGGATCAATTATTACTGTGAGGAATTAACAAGGATGCACAAAGAAGAATGGGTTTCCTTTAATTTACTGAATACAGAAATGAGGAAGCTAGGAAGACTAAGTAACTAGGCTATACAGTGTAATCTACTGGTTAAGAGAAAGGACAGCGGCCAGCTTAGTAAGTGGTCCTTAGAGTTCAGTGACTACTCCTTTAGGGGGAATGTCACAGTTGCTTTCCAGGACAGGGCAGGCATGAATCTGACTAGTATAAGTTAATACACAGCAATGCTATTCATGTTAAACTTGATTATATTGTGCAATGACAAAAGTTCTCAGTGAAAACTTTTGGGAATTGGGCCTTGTGGCAGAGATCCTGCAGTATCGGGATCAGGGTTAGATGTAGTGGCCAGAGGCTCTGAAAGGAAATTAAAGGAGGAAAAACTCTACTAACCTGTAATATTATTTTGAGGCAATAAAGTTAATACTTATTCCTAGAGATGGAGGAAGGGTCACTGTGAGTCAAAGCAAAAGAACATGGAGTGTTGCCAGAGTAGAGAGACAGTGAGAAAGTTTATAAATGTGAGGTCAAAATAGGTTTGGCAGGAGGTACACTGATAGAGAACCAAAGTAATACAGTGTATAGTGTTGTGTAGGGCAAATTATCATAAAATAGCACTACACTGATAATCATAATTTAAAATCATCATTTAGTAAACATTCAATGGATTAACCAGTATGTCAAAAATGTGTAACATACACCAAAAGACCAGCAACTGACATTACATACATACTTGTTAAAGGGTACAAGCTCAACATACATAAAGCTTATCTGACTTGAATAAAATTGATGCAAATACAACACACTAATAATGTAATTTTATTGTGCTACACAATCTTGGAACATATATAAATGTAATAACATATGACACATACCTGCACTGTGAAGGAAAATAGTGACCAAGGGGAGGTGGAGACCAAAGTGAGGGGAGATTTAAAAATACATTCTACTATACTAACCCTCCCACCCTCAGGTCAGTTATTGCAGACAGCAATCAGTTTATAGCCGGTACAAAGCAATTAAGAAGAAGGCACAAAGTAGAACAGGTTTTCTTTAATTTACTGAATGCAGAAATCAGAAAACAGGGGAGATTAAGTGTCTAGCATAAAAAGTGTAATCTATTGGTCAAGGCAAAGGACAGCGGCCAACTTAGTAAGTGGTTCTTACAGTGCAAAGACTACTCCTTTGGTGGGAATGTCACAGCCATTTTCCAGCACAGGGCAGGCACATATATGACTAGTAAAAGTTAATACAAGCAATGCTCTTCAGGTTAATCTTGCTTACACTGCATAATGACAAAACTCTAAGTGAAAATCTTTGGGAGTTGGACCTTGTGGCAGAGCTCCTACAGTATCAGGGTCAGGGTTGGATGCAGTGTCCACAGGCTACTGCACAATGACAACATTCTCAGTGAAAATTTTTGAGATTTGAGTCTTGTGGCAGAGATCCTGCAGTATTGGGGTTTGTATTTGCTTGAAGATGAATAGATTATAACTGTCAGAGCATCCCTTATTTTTGACCATGATAACCTATGTAAATTGCTAATACAGTTCTCAACACTACAATATCTTTGATGAGAAAATACATGCAATTTTTCCCTAATGCAACGTGGTCCATGCAATAAAATTGTATACATTATGAGCCAATATCCCGTGGTAGATATTTTGTGAGTATACTGCAACCATTACATGTCTTGTGTAAACCCTTAACAATGCTCACTGCACTCCATAGCACTAATGACTTTGAAGAGTATGGTCATGGCTGAGGCTTTTGCCACCCCCATAGTGCCTTTTTTAGGCTGTGTCTCAAGAACAAAATTCCCCAGCACAAAATTCTCCATCTAAAAACAAGGTCACGATTATGCTGCTATTGCTTGAAGCTCCTTGTGTTCTGACTGAAAGTGCTACTGAAACAATTTGAAATATAAAGTGATAAGTATATTTTTTGGCACTTCTTTTCAAAGTTCTGTATTATCCTCATTTTTTTGCTTGATTTATTTAGATATATATTTGCTGGCTTCTGATCTATGCTGAAATTGCTGGTTTTTCTCCCACCCTTATTGCTGCTGTGTTAAATAGTGGTCTAACAACTTTTTGAGTTTTTTTCTGATTGTCTCAAGGCTTGCTAGTATAATTAATATTCCCTGTTGTTAACCTCTGCATTCATTGCTTGAAGCTCCTTGTGACTGAAAGTGCTACTGAAACAATTTGAAATATAACGTGATAAGAATATTTTTCTGGCACTTCTTTTCAAAGTTCTGTATTATCCTAATTTTTATTTGCTTGATTGATTTGGATATGTATTTGCTGGCTTCTGATCTATGCTGAAATTGCTGTTTTTTATCCCACCCTTACTCCTGCTGTGTTAAATAGTGGTCTAACAACTTTTTGAGTTTTATCTGATTTTCTCAAGGCTTGCTAGTACAATTAATATTCCCTGTTGTTAACCTCTGCATTCATTGCTTGAAGCTCTTTGTGTTCTGACTGAAAGTGCTACTCAAACAATTTGAAATATAAAGTGATAAGTATATTTTTCTGGCACTTCTTTTCAAAGTTCTGTATTATCCTAATTTTTTGATTAATTGATTTAGATATATATATATATATATATATATATATATATATATATATATATATATATATATATATTTGCTGGCTTTTGATCTATGCTGAAATTGCTAGTTTTTTTCCCACCCTTATTCCTGCTGTGTTAAATAGTGGTCTAACAACTTTTTGAGTTTTATCTGATTGTCTCAAGGCTTGCTAGTATAATTAATATTCCCTGTTGTTAACCTCTGCATTCATTGCTTGAAGCTCCTTGTGTTCTGACTGAAAGTGGTACTGAAACAATTCAAAATATAAAGTTGTTGTGTCTTTCGGCTTTTCCCGGTTAGGGGTCGCCACAGCGGAACTCCGATCTGCTAATAATTGGCAGTGGATTTTTACGTGCCGAGTTGCCAGCCCTGACGCACAACCTTCAACGAAGGTACACCCATTCACAAACGTCTCCACACAGAAGACCCTCTAGCTGAGAATTGAACAGGACAACGTCTTACTGTGAGACGACAATGCTACCGCAGCACCACCACCGCAGTCTAATTCAAAATATAAAGTGATAAGTATATTTTTCTGGCACTTCTTTTCAAAGTTCTGTATTATCCCAATTTTTTTTGCTTGATTGATTTAGATATATATTTGCTGGCTTCCAATCTATGCTGAAATTGCTGTTTTTTTCTCCCACCCTTATTCCTGCTGTGTTAAATAGTGGTCTAATAACTTGTGTGTTCCCACCCTCCCTCTCTATTGGTATCTTGTTCTTATACTTGGTGGCTTTGCAATTGCTCACCCCTGCAGTATATTTTATCTGTGACACTCCTCCCAGTCTAGTGTCATTAGCTCATTCTACCTAATACAGAGAAACAAATGTGCACTTTATTCATCTGCTCTTACTGTATTTGTTTCTTCTTACTTTATTACATTATTTTGCTTTTGCCTCTTCTTGAAAGTACTCATTTGTCCTTATTCTGCTGCATTTATTACTGCTTGGTAGTAGCCTGATTAAAATGTAACTGTTATTCTAAGCCTTTTGGTTTAAGCACCTGGACTTCAGACCAGTTATTTTACATTAAGAAGGTTTGTGGTCTGCACTGTTGTGGCAGGACAGGTAGCTTACATCCTTCTAAGTTGGGAATTGCTAATTGAAGGCTCAGTGTCTGTTATTCTAAAAGTGTATTAGTTCTGGTATAAGCACTTGGGTTTCAGGCCAGTTATTTTACGTTAAGAAGGTTTGTGATCAGCACTCTTGTGGGAAGAGAGGCAAGATTCTGCCCTTCTGAGCTGGGAATTTCTGGTTAAAGGCTTATTCCACCTGCTTATTTGAACCATTTCTTTCTGAATTTGGTGCGCCTTGTTTGCTGTAGCATAGACTAGATTCAGGCCTGCTGAATCTAGCTTTGTTTGTATAACTTGAGCACTGACCAGGCCATCTTTTTTGGAGAAGGTTCCCCTACACCCTAGTGGCAGGAGTGTGCAGTTAGAACTTGTCTGATTAAAGACTGCTGACAGGGCTCAGTTTTGAGCTTTTTTGATGGTTAAGTGAGTAATTTGTTTAAATCAGTTTGCTCGTTTTCTATTGTTAATTAAAAAAATTGCACTTTATTCATCTACTTTTACTGTATTTATGTTTCTTCCTACTGCTTGTTAGTAGCCTGATTAAATTGTAACTGTTATTCTAAGACTTTGGTGTATGCACTTGGGCCTCAAACCAGTTATTTTACCTTATGAAGGTGTGGTCTGCACTCTTGTGGGAGGAGAGGGTAGATTCTGCCCTTCTGAGCTGGGAGTTTCTGGTTAGAGGCTTATTGTGCCTGCTTATTTGAACTGTTTCTTTCTGAAATTGGTATGCCTTGTTTGCTGTAGCATAAACTAGATTCAGACCTGCTAAATCTATCTTTGTTTGTATAACTTCAGCACTAATCCAGGCCATCTTTTTTGGAGAAGGTTCCTCTGCACCCTATTGGCAGGAGTGTGCCGTTAGAACATGTCTGATCAAAGACTGCTGGAACGGGTCTCAGTTTTTAGCTCTTATTGGTCAATTGGTTAATTTGTTTAAATCAGTTTGCTCATTTGCTACTGTTAAAAAAAGAAAAAAAAAACACTTTATGCATCACCTCTTAGTTAGAGTTAAACTATTCCCGGCGTCATAAAATCTGCTCTTCAAATTTTCCCTTAGAACTAGTCAGTTTTTCAGTTTTAGCACTAAAATCTGTTTCTTTTAGCTCAGCACTTCTTCAGAACTCATTGTAAGTACTAAATAAGCTACTAATTACTACAGCACTCAACTTTCCTCACTTATCTAGAGGAAAACAGTTTTTAGTACATAATAAATAAGCACCTATCCAGGCATGTCTAAGGGTCAGCTCTCTGTGTTTTCTCCTGTCTACCTGATGAATCTGGGCATTTTGGGGCAATGCAGCAGTTGCCTCGTGTACACAGACAACCCTCTCCTCCTACCACCCAACACTACAGCCTGTGAGAGATGCACTAATATATCCAAACTGGAAGCAAAACTCTCTTCAGCCAAGACTGGACTAGACAGTCAAGAGGAAAAAGTAAACACTTGCACCACACCACACTCATCACATAGTCCCTCAAAACCTACACCACCAAAATCCACACATAGAAACACAAAAAAATTTGCGGAGGCTCTCAATAATAATTTGCTCGAGCAACAGAGACCTCCAAAGCAGAAACGCAAGCAACCTCCACCGCCCAACACAACCCAAATGACACATAGCTCACAGACTCAGTGTGTCAATCAACCACAGCCCATAAGGCAAAACAACATATCCAACACACTAGTAATATGTGACTCTATAGTCAGGCACACTGATGTCCCCACTCACCAGGCTAAACAAGGAGAAGGTTACTGTCAGCTGCCTGTTGGGTGCCAGGATCCATCACATAACCCATGCACTCAGGTCACTCCACAATGAGTACAAATATGACTCTGTCATTGTCCATGTGGGTGTGAACGACCTGAGATGTACCTCCAAAGACTACATGAAAAGAAACATGGAAGAGCTCTCCAATCTTGTAGCCCAGCCAGGTATGACCCTAGCCCTGAGTAGCATCCAGCCATCGCACAGAATGATACCACAGTACAAGGACAAAATGATTGACTTCAACAATTGGCTAAGCTTCTGGTGTCATTCTAAGGGGATCCAGTATCTGTCTGGCTGGGATGACTTGATCGACAGACTACGATGCTTTGCCAGAGATGGCCTGCAACTTTCACCCTTGGTATTCCGAATACTGGCTAAGGCTCTTGCCAGCCCTATAGTGCCTTTTTTAGCCAAGGTTCAAATGACAAATTCACCACCATAACTGGTACAAGCAAGCAAAATCTGAGGGTAATGCCACTTAATGCTAGAAGTCTAAACCTCAAAATGCACTCACTCGAGGCACTCCTTAAAATGGAGAACATCGACATCCATGCAGTGTCAGAGACCTGGTTCTGCATTACCAAGTTATAATTTATACCACACCTTTCAGCCACCTAACCTGGACTGAAACACTAAAGGCAGAGGCGAGTCCATATTCATTAAGGATATTCACACCTCCAGGTAAGTTGCTCAGCATAATGCATCTGAAATTATCCAAGTGCAACTAACTCTGGGCAAGACCGAAATCCAAATTGTAGCTTGCTACAAATCCCCCACCATGCCCCAGAATTCCCACTCCTCATTTCTTGATACACTGGAAAATATTAGGGTACAACCCAACACCCTAATAATGGGCGATTTCAACTACCCCACCATTAACTGGGGAAACTACTCATGTACCAACTCTTTTGCTCAATGTTTTCTGGAATTCATAAATTCCAGTGCCTTGGATCAACTTATCCACACCCCCAAAAGGGGCAGCAATATCCTAGACCTGGTCATTAATAACATAGGTGACCGGTGTTCCACACCAAAGGTCAATTCCTCATTGGTCAGATCCGACCACAAGCTAATCACCCTAGACATCCACATCCCACCCTCAGCCCCCATTAGGGAAACTACCATAAAAAATGTCTCCAAAGTCGACTTCACGCTTCTTAAGACAGAAGTGGCAAACTTCACGACACCCATGCAGATGGACAATAGAGATATGACTGCTGAATCCTACACAATTGCACTTTATAAGTACTTACACGAGTGCATGGATCGTGCTATCCCTAACAGAACCAAGAGGCTATCCCCCCAAAAAATGAAGCCAATCTGGTGGTTCCCTGCCATAAATAAACTCTACAACAGAAGAAAGAAACTGTTTCAAAAAAGAGTAAAATCCCATGATTAGAGGAACTCCCTGGTCAGCCTCAGTAAGAAGCTGAGATCCCTCATAAAATCCTCCAAAGCTAGTTACAAAAACAAAATCACCACTGATTCTAAAGACAACCACAAAGCATTCTATAGCTATGTCAAGAATCTCAATGGCAACACTCAGATCTGCTCTGAGTTACAGCACAATGGCACTAAATATACAGAACCAACTGATATTGCCAACATCCTGGCAGATAGATTCAGTGCTAATTTTACCCCCCTCTCACCCCCTAAAGGGCCCATCTCTATACTGGAAGAATGCAAAGTTCCTGTAATCACGGCTGCACAGGTAAAAAACGCACTCTCCAAAGCCAAAAACACAGCATCCATGGGCCCTGACAACATCGCTGGCTGCGTTCTACATGGACTACAGAATGAACTGGCATCTCACCTAAGTACCATGTCCAATCATAGCCTCATCTCAGGCTTTGTGCCCACTGAATGATGCACAGCGATGGTTATCCCACTCCACAAAAGGGGATCCACCACGGACCCTGGGAACTACTGCCCCATTAGCCTGACAAGCCTGCTCTACAAGGCCATGGAACATATCATCATGGAACTTATAAACAAAGACATTGGTAATCTCCAAATTCTGGACCCCACACAGTTCGGGTTTATAAAAGGCAGATCATGTCTCCTAAACCTAATATACTTCTTTGAAGCAGTCACCAAAGCCGTAGATGAAGTAAAGTGGTTCACACAGCCTATCTAGATCTTGCAAAGGCTTTCAACACAATCCCCCTACCTGGAATTATAGATAAACTCACTAAACTAGGTATAAATCCCTATGTCACAAGATGGGTTGCCAACTGTTCACTGATAGAACCCACACTGTGAAAGTAGCAGACTCCAAATCTGATGTCAGACCTGTGACAAGTGGAATACCACAAGGTTCAGTCCTGTGTCCTCTCCTGTTTGGTATCTACTTCTCTGAAGTACAGGCTAACACAGAAGGTCTTTGGCTAACAAAGTTCACAGATGACTACAAACTAGGAGCCATAATTGAAACTCCTAATGATGTGGACATCCTACAAAAGGGCCTCACTGAGACAGATGCCTGGTGTCAAAGCCATGGCCTCAAACTCAATGCCAAAAAGGCATTGTCATCCCCTTTGGTAAAAACTCTGTACCCATGAACTACCACATAGGCGGTAGTAAACTTAACACCGAAAATGTGATGACACCTTGGGACACAGGTGGACAGTAGTCTCTCCTTTGATAATCACATCGCCACAGTAGTCAGGAAATCCTTCTACATGGCACACCTCATCTATAAAGGTTTCTCATTCCCTTCTACTCGTCACTCGTTAGACCCATTATAGAGTACAATGCCCCTTTTGGTATGTACCTCACAAGACATCTACAACAACTAGAAAGGCCACAGAAATACCTCACAAAGAAAATTACTGGCCTCAAACAGATGCCCTATGCAGACCATCTCAAAAATCTCCAGCTTTACTCCTTTGCATATCGCCTACTCAGAGGCAATGTCTACCTAACATACAAAGCTATGTCAAACCCAGAGCTGTTGGACATGCGCCACTTAAAGAAATCCCAATTCTCTGAGCTACACACTGTAGGGACCTAAACCTTGTCACCACAATAAACAGAACATGCTGGAGAAATTGATTCCTGTCCCGGAGACTTCCCATACTCTGGAACAAACTACCTATCTATATCAAACAAAGCTCCTCATTAGCACTCTTCAATAAAAATCTTGATGATTGGATGGGAAATAGAAAATTCACCCCAGGGATCACCTATGTGGCTCTGCTCAACAGTGGCACAGAAAATAATTTTCCTGGGTGGCGAAAGCCAGGGTACCTTTTTGGCTAGGCTTATATAGGCCCTAGGGCCAATAGCCTAGTACCTACCTATGAACCTATGAACACTAGGAGTCTTAACACAAAACTGCACTTCCTGGAAGCTGTTCTCACTTTGAATGACACAGACATTTGTGCAACCAGACTTGGTTCAAGGCTATGGAGAGCACCTCACCCATACTGGGTTACACTTCCTTCCACACATTCAGACCTGAAACTGAAAGTGTGAAAACTAAAGGAGGTAGTGTATCAATATTCATTAAAGAGAAATACACCTCCAGATTTGTTAAACAGTATGACTCCCTGGAGACACTTCAGGTGCAATTAACTGTTGGTAGGACACATATTCAAGTCATTGCCAGCTACAGGACCTCCTCCATGAATCCAGACACCCACTCTGCCTATCTGGATCTAATTGAGTCTATCAGGATACATTCAAACACCATGATTTTGGATGACTTTAATTACCCATTCATTGAATGGGTAAATTATTTGTACTCAAACTCATTTGCCCAAAGGTTCCTCGACTTCGTTAACTCCGATGCCCTGGACCAGCTGGTTGACACCCCAACAAGGGCTGCCAGCATCCTGAATCTGGTGTTCACCAATATGAGGGAACCAGTGTAGCACCCCCACTGTGAGGTCCTCCCTGGTAAGTTCTGACCACAAATCAGTCTCATTCAAAGTAACTTGTACACCTAACTCCATCCCAGCAGCAACTAAACTAAAAAACTTCTCCAAAGCATATTATAACCTCTTATGGGATGGTATAAATAGCTTCACTGCACCTCTTCATTCAGATGGAACTAATAACTGCATTGACTCGGACGTACCTCTTAGGACAAAGCAAGCTCTTCAAGAAAGAGCAAACCTTCCTGGACAACTGCCATTACCACGCTTTACAATGAGAGGATGAAATTGATGTCTAACAGTAAGAGGGAGCGAGTCCTCCTAAATTGAAAACACTCCATCCTCAGCTTAAACAAGCAAATAAGACTTCTTGTGAAGTCCATTAAAGCAAACTACAAGTCCAAATTAGCTTCCTCAATAAAGGACAACCAAAAGGCATTCTATAGTTATATCTGTAACCTAAAAGGAAATGCCCAGATTTGTGCAGAACTGGTAGTTAATGATACCACATATATTGAGCGTGTGGATATAGCTAACCTGTTGGCTGACAGGTTATGTGAAAATTTCACTCCCCTGTCCCCGCCGCAAATATCCCATGACATCCCTACCACCTTTCTCCTACCTTGTATCTCTAAAGAGCAGGTCATAAATGCCCTCTCTAAGACCAAAACCATAGCATCAGTGGGACTTGATAACATTCAAGGCTGTGTCCTACATGGGCTCCAACATGAATTAGCAACACCTTTGGGTACTCTTTCAATCGTAGTCTAAGCACTGACTTCATATCAGCTGAATGGAAAACAGCCACCATTATTCCCTTGCACAAAGGTGGTGCTTCCACTGACTCCAGGAACTATAGACCTATTAGCCTGACTAGCCTTATCTGCAAGACCATGGAGTGAATCATCGTGGACCTTATCAACAAAGATACAGGTAATCTCTAAACACTTGACCCTACTTAGTTTGGATTTGTCAATGGGAGATCAAGCATGTTAAACCTGGTGGACTTCTTTGACATAGTCACCAAGGCTATGGACGAGGGGAAATCTGTACGTACAACCTCCCTACACTTATCCAAGGAATTTGACACTAACCCCCACTCAGGCATTATTGACAAACTCACCCAACTAGGCATCCACCCTTATATCGTTAGATGGGTAGTTAACTGGCTCACTGATAGATCTCATATAGTCAAACTCCAACAGCAGACCTGTAACCAGTGATGTCCCACAGGAATCAGTCCTGGGACCTGTACTGTTTGGAATCTAGTTCTCAGAAGTACAAGCAAAAACTAAAAGGGCTGACAAATTTGTTAATGACTCCAAACTGGGAGCGATCATAGAATCTCCAAATGATGTCAACATCCTACAAGAGGGTCTTACACAAACAAACGATTGGTGCCAAAGTCATGGCCTTAAACTCAATGCAAGAAATATATTATCATTCCTTTCATTAAAAGTGATATTCCTGCTAACTACCACATCAATAGCAACATCTTAAGTATGCACTCAGTGGTGAGAGACCTGTGCATACAGGTTGACAGCAGCCTTACCTTTGACCACCATGTTTCCACAGTGGTAAGGGATTCTATATTGCCCATCTCATAAGTAAAGGCATTGCATCCAGAAAAAAAGAAGCTATTATCTCCCTGTACTCTTCCTTCATCAGGCCAATAATTGAGTACAACACCCCTTTTGGCATGTACCTTTCTAAGCACCTGTAAGAACTGGAGAAACCACAAAGGTTCCTCACAAGGAAAATTCAAGGTCTTCGCCATCTGTCCTATGGGGATCATTGAAATCCCTGTCACTTTATTCTGTTTCATACAGACTACTCAGAGGTGATCTCTGTCTTGCATATAAGGCAATCTCTGATCCTGCATTATTGGAAATGCTTCATATCCGAAAGTCAAATGTTATATGGGTTACTCGCTCTAAAGACCTTAACCTGGTATTTGACGTAATAAAACCTGCTGGAGGGACAGATTTGTCTCCCAGAGGTTACCATACCTTTGGAACAGGCTTCCACTTTGTCAAACAGAGCACCTCATTGTCCTCTTCAAACACAATTTGGATGATTGGATGGGTGACCATAAATTCACCCCAGGGGTTTCACCTGTGTCTCTCTTGGACAGGGGCAATACATGCTGACTGTGCAAATAAGGGTAAGAACTTGGCTAGGCTTGTAAGGGCTCTAGGGCCATTAGCCTAGTAACTTCCTATGATCCCATGATCCTAAGAGGTATGACATCATCATGAATAACAGTATAGTGGAGGATATATGGTGCTATACTAAAGCTGTTCTGTAAGGAAGTTATGTTTGGCAGTTACCAAAGAGAACTAATGTGCTGATCTGTTAATGAACTACTTTCTGTGCCCCAAGCACAGGGTTTAATTCCTTCCACCTTCATTTGCTTACTGCATGATTCAGTGCAAGTCACTTGAACTGACAGTGCTCCTGAGTTACCCCTGAAAAGGAATAGTAGTGTCAACTGGACTTACTCATTCAACAAATACATGCAATAAAATAAAAATAAACAACAAAGTCCACATTCTAACATACACACAGAGCTACATATTCCAGCTTCATTCATACCCTCACTATACAGTGACCACAGATAACTAAAGTGCAGTGATTTGTGCTCTTAGCATGCTTATGCAGGTAGTCCATGTCAAACACAGTACATGGGGTGTATACATGTGTCATGACATACACCTTATCCATGCATTGACAAGTGGGCCAGCTGCAGCTTGCCTGGTGCCTTTCTTACTGCCTGACTGAACATCCAATGTACCCAAGGGCCAATTAAGAATACATGTTGTGGGCAATCCCATGCTAGCACAATGCTGAGAATCATTGTGATCGACAGCTATCAAGTGTAAAGCCATTACATACATGTATTATACTGCGTACTGTATACTGTATACTGTACTGCTGACAGAGGTTTCTGGATAAAATCTATGTGTAAGTTAATCAGGTCAGTTAATCCAGCAGCAGCCATACTGAAGGCATACATCTGTTAATGGGCACAACATTTTTGTTTGACTGCATGTACTGACTTCACCTTACTCAGGCACACTTACTTCATGTACACCACCAAGAATGATGTGCCTAATTAATTACAAGTGGTGTTTCCTCTGGTGTCCAACGCCTGTTGGACTCATATCATGTGTTTGGGCCAGTAGTCACTTTCATATCCAGTCATGCAAGTCACAACATGCAACTTGGTACAATGCAACCATGGCTCTCAACTCACTCATAGAGTCATAGGTTTATAGATTTTTGCTAATCTAATGACCACCAGGGTCTTTATAAGCCTTGCTGTGCAACCAAACCCAGTTTTGTCCTCAAGCTCCTTGGATGCCTATATAGTGGGTTATGTTAGTAAAGAGGTAGCTAAAGGTTATGTGGGGTGATAGGTTAGTTCGGAATTAATTTACTTAATATTGACTTCTGTCCATCAGGGACACAGTGGCCAGACCAGGGGTGAATTTGCAATTTCCCACCAGATAATCAAGGTTTAATTTGAATAGGGTCAGGGATGAACTCTGTTTCACATTGCTGGGGAGCTTAGTGCATAGCATGTGGATCCTTCGAGACACATCAGTCTTTCCAACATATTCTATTGTTTTTTTTTTTTTTCTACTTATGTCACAGGCAAAAATCAGGTCCTTGGATCTAGTGTTTCTGGTACTGTTTGTGTTTGTCTAGGTGCAACAGATCCATCTGAGCGCGATCTGAGGATGACTTATATGCTAGACATAGATTACCTCTCAGTAACCTGTAACAGACTGAGTACAGACATAATGTCTTCAAATTAATCTAGGTAGGACCTGGTATTCATACCCTAGATTCTCCTGATGAGGAACCTTTGAGTGCATTCCAACTGTTGCAAGTGCCTGGTTAGGTACATGCCAGAGGGGCACTGTACTCAATAATGGGTCTGATAATTCACAGTCTAACATTAACATAATCTTCTTTACCTGGAGTTTTAACTCTGGATGCAATTAAAATGTGATTCCACATCCATGGTTCACATGTGGCACATGCAATTCTGATGTTAATGCTAAAATCTAGGTCAGCTATTCTGTAGTTTTGTATTCGTAGCTTCCTCCCCCTAAAGATATGGTTCGGGAGGGGATGTGTTCCATGTAGTACCATCCTGGAAATACAGATCTCCTATCTATAATGCAGATGTGCCTCTTCTTCATACACCAAGACTATTACCATTACGGTACAGTAGCTTCTATGGTAACAGGTATACCTGTTCTCCTCAGCCAAAGCTCTTTCAAGAGATCTCATTGCTACTTCTTTTTTTTCTGGCATCAATTGTAACTGACAGATATTTCAGTCCCATTAAGACAAATTTTGCTAAACGCCACACATCACATATACACCACTCAAGTTCCACAAAACATGAGTATATTCCTATACAGCGCACACATATGCTCATCTTATCACTAACACATAAGACACACCCACTCTCCATTTTAAAACCATATTATGTTATGTTTATAGATGTATAAATGCATATATGTGTGTGTCTACAGATATATAATGTATGTATATATTTATTTATTTCTTCACAGTAGATATTGCAGATCCATGTAATCATTGCATAATGAATTAAATGATCAGAGACCCTTTAACATATTTAAAGAAAAGTTAAGCAAATTCAGAATGTATCATGGAGACTGTACATATGGATCCTGAACTGTCACACATACAACCATGTAATCTTTTGCAGCCCTTTTCTTAGCTTAGACATTCTAGTGGAGATAGGTCAAGACCAGTTTGAAATTAACAGTAACTGAATCTTCCTCTCAGAATGTTGACAGAACGTATCATGTGACTGCACAAGATATTACATCTTGCCTTCAGTAGTACTCACTCTTCATTACACACGCAAGAAGAAAGACAAGGTAAAACACGAACACATCTCAGCTACAGTGCCATATAATTTTAATACCACTCTTAACATAATTAGCTCTAAACTCTAAACTATTGCTCAAGTACCAGCATCACCATATTCTACAGCTCATTATTTTTGTTGTAGCAGCTATTTTCACCATACTCTCATTTACTGCAGCAGTAGTCAAAGTTAACTAAACCTAACAAGAAAGCCGACAGAAAGGGCATCACACTTAGTACAGAGGATTATGGCAATAAACTATTAATGACCTGTTTTCTGTTGTACAAATTTGATTTCATTTGCTTACTCCATGATCTTGAGCAAGTCACTTATCCAGAATGTGCTTTGGAGAAATTCAACTAGGCTCCTCAACAGAGACCTGGACTATAAGCCTAGCAACTACCTATAATATTGTTATAACAAACGCCATGATATTTCAAGCTCAAGGGGAAAAAACAGAAAAATAAGTTTTACACTGAAGGAGCACTATTAGGAGAGACTGATTTTTTTTTAATCTCCTTCTGAAGCTGTATTCAAAAGGGAGGACTCCAGACAGTATCACACACAGTCTTGCCTGAATTTGTGACATGCATAGACAAATGTGTATTTACATTTCCTTCATGGTTTTACACCGCAAGTCATTCACCTTTGCACATACACCTACTGAGTTGTAATTATATTTGTGAGGTCCAAAAGTCCTAAGGGCCCTTCAAATGTCTGAGATTCTGACACCTGAAAGACAGCTAGCAAACTGTCACGCTGTCTTTGTCCAGCCTAGCGAGTGGGTAATCTGTGTGCCTCACTATGGCGTCACCAATCGCTTACCTGTTTTTATTTGTGAAGTGGCCTGGTGTACTGGGGTTGAGGTCAGCTGTCTCTCTGTGACACTTTGTTAATGGCGAGATATTTTGTGATACAATGTTTGATTTTGATTTTTACTGAGACTTAATCCTCACAAATCAAGTAGGCTTAGGTAAGGATTGGTCAACAGCATCAGCATATGATTTTATATTATGCTTCAGGGCTGGGTGCATAGCATTTGGTGTGTTGGTGCAATGGTCACATGTCTATGATTTTTTTGTGAGATTGAGGACTCCATATCAAACATAAAAACATAATAGGGTAATGCAAATACAAATGTTGCCCAGCATAGTTGCTCAGCATGCAAGTCTACCAAGTGAAATCAGTTTATATATATATATATATATATATATATATATATATATATATATATATACCATGTAATTTTTTTATTTATTTTATTACCAAAAACAAAAACAAAATTACATTAAAATTACAATCAAAATTAAATTACAAAATTACAAAAAAGTGTGTTATTACAAAAAGAAAATAACAAAATACAAGAGATACAGTGCTATTTAAACAAAAGAAAAGGAAAAAGAAAAATCAGAATGCTATCTCCCAAAATGGCAAGTTAAATGGAATATGTAATTGTTTGTTATATATCTTCTTGCATTATATTGTCATATAGGTAAACAAAATTGTGACTCCTAGCTTTGCCACTCATCACAAAGCCTTATTCCGCAGACATATAATATAATATATATAATTAATATAATATAAAATAATATAATATAACATATGTATCTTAACATCATGTACCCCATATTATCCACATTTAATATATATTATGGAACATATGGGGGATTGGTATACAATAAGTGAAATATGCTGTAGCACAGGTTTCACATATTAATGCCTCTGTGAACTTTGTATATTCTCCCTGTGACTCTGCTGGACTCTTACCAAAGGCACACCAACCAAATATACTTACATTTGAATTTATACACGGTGCCTTTTGGGGGAAAGATTGGTGTAGACTAGTCATTTTAGGCAACAACTGTAGTGCATAGTATGTCCTAAATAGGAGAGCATGGATCACAGACTAATAGGGCTAGTGAGCCACTCAAGGTTATAAAAGTCAGTTCTATTTGATTTGGTCACATTGACTGCTGTTGTCAAAAATGGTCATGGGTATTTAGCAGTGATAAGTGGGTTGAGAAAAAGACTTATGCTACCATAGCTCAAGAAAAAACAAAAGTAACAAAGTACCCAAAGACTACAACCAGCAGCAACCACTAAAACTGTAAAAGAGGGCACTTGGAGGCACCAGATGAAAGGAGACACCACTTCCGAAATTATAAAGTTGTATAGCATAAATGGACTTAAAACTTTGGTTCCCAAATGGACAACACGCTATTTGTGTAGGTTGAGGCACTACAGGCCCCCATTGCTACTCCCCTTTCCTGTTTAAAAAACTCCCCTTCAAAATATAAAAAATTATTATGAAGCACAAGTTCCATTAATTTCTTTATCTCCACAGTAGGAACCTGGGTAGCTTGAGAATGAATTTTAAGATTAATTAATTGTTTTATTGGTTAATTGTTTTGGTGATATGATTAGGGTATTTAAGAACAGTATTTGTAATGGCTTTATATCTGATGAAATCCTGGTGTTTAGAGGACAAAAACATGGTGATTTCATTGTGTTAATAAAGAATTATATTTACAACTTTATAACTTCGGAAGTGGTGTCTCCTTTCATCTGGTGTCACCGAGTGCCCTCCTTTACAGTTTTAGTAGTTATTTATGCTACCATGCTAGTGGCAGAAGGGGTCTATGTGCCTCTACTGGCAAGTGTTTGCCTGCAATATAGCCAGCAGCCCTGAGTCAATAATTAACTGTCTGATCATTGTCCAGTTGTCCAGCCTGGGTTACCTGGAGTAGCTCTGTTGAGCAAAAGATGGACATAAAACTAATCTACCTACCAAACTTAAACTAAAGATTATGGCATAGTTTCACAGGATGATAGTAAGCGACTGGACATATTGTGTTTCTGGGAGACAAAGTATAAGACAGTGCAGTAATACTACTTAGCTTAGGATCCAAACCCTACTACTTAGGGACTAGATTAGAAATGTGTGAATTGTCAAGATGAAGTGGCTTAAGATAGTGAGGGAAGAAATGAGTGCATTCAGGTAGCAGTGGCAGTACTTACTAAATAAAGCTGGGTAACATGAGTTAGTGGTGATAATGGGGGACATGAATGCTCATACTGGAACAGACAGAGGACTGAATGAGGACTGCCTGGATCCATATGTGACAGACATCTGTCTGGCAGATGGCTTGATGATGGCCAACATAAAAACATGGTTCAGAAAGAGAGACAGTCACGGGATCATATACAAGTGTGCTAAACATGTAATTCAGGTACCCTTCTTCCTAGTAAGGAAAGGGCTTTGGGGGTAGAATCAGAGACTGTAAAGTCATCCCCAGTGAAACAGGCAGCCCACAGAATGAATCACTTATGGACACAATCAGCTAAAAGCAGTGGTCAGAGAAGGCTTCAAGGTCAGCACAGACAAGGCTGAAGACCTGGAAGTTGAATGGAGTGAAAGCACAAGGGTTCAAGGAAATAATCGTGGCTCTGGCACCCCAGGAGGAAGATGAAATTAGTGAAGCAGAAGCTCCAGTTGCAAAGAGGGACAAAGAGAACAGATTACAGTGGTTTGGGCACGTGTAAGAAGGCAGAAGACAATTTTAATGAAGATTTGGGAGAGACAGGAAGAAGGCAAGAGCAAAAGACATCAAAGAAATAGATAAATGGATTATATGAGAGAAGACCCATGACCATCAGGGTGCTTATTAATGGTGTTGGTACAAGTGCAGGGCTCTTTTGTTGATGTATAATTTCATAGGGATTTTAAAATATAGATGGAATAGAATCAGAATAAGAAAAGGGCTTAGTAATGGCGGTTGTTACAAGTGTAGTATTACTAAACCATATAATAGACAATAATATTGTTATGAAATGTTAATAAGCAATACTATTGAAATTAAAATATGCTTATTTGCACACACAAATACATATACATTCTCAAAGCACAGAAACACATAAAGGAAGATTTTATTTATTTATTTATGCGACATTTATTTACTGGGAAAGTCCGACTGGGTATGTGCCCATTTTCAGTGGAGGCCCAGGAAGAAAAGTTACAATTATACATAGAAAATTCAGATGATATCATATCTGCAAAGTTACAATTTTACATTGAATACAGATGCTATCATCTTAGCAATTAAGTAAATAAATTTGCATAAATGAAAATTAGAAAAGAATTATATAATAAAATTATACAAAATCTAGCACAAACTCTCTTTCAAAAGAAATTAGACAAGAATAAATATTGTTCCTTCTTTAGTCGAGTACTATTAAATTGAGGCCATTTGGTTGACTTGACAGCTGCTTGACTGTAACAGCATGAGACAGAGCTACAGTGGGGTATGGACTACATCCTTTCTCTACTGTTATATGATCTGAGTTGGTATGTATAAGCATCAGGGGATGTTGCCTCCACCCTGCAAAAAATAATGACATTTTTTTAACAGTCCCGGCAATGTGTGGGAGCATGTGTATTGTTGTCTTATATATGGGTGCCATTTAGATGATTGTGGACACAGGTGACAGAAAATTGTCAACTGTCTCCCACTATACTAAATGGAATTTTCAGTCAATGCCTGTTTTTCCTGTGTGTGTGTGTGTGAGATTGCACTACAGTGGCGATAAGGGTTATACACTTTCCACAATCTAGTGTGATCATGGAGTTGGAATACATAATTGGCAGGGGGGCTTGCTCCCCTGCAAAAAAACAGAACAGAACAGTAGAATGGCAAAGTGGCAACTTGTTTTCCTTAATGTACAATATAGTGCATAATTACATTGAAGGGGCCAAACTCCACACACACACACGCACACACACACACACACACACACACACATATGCACACACACACACACGCACACACACACACACACACACACACACACACACACACACACACACACACACACACACACACACACACACACACACACACACACACACACACACACACACACACACACACACACACACAAACACACATACACACAAACACACGCACTTAGACATAAACACACACATACTTTTTCAGCTTGCAATATGTTGCAACAAATTCATCAAAACCAAACTCATCAAAACTCTGTTCTAAGTGCTACCATGGGTCCTGCTTAGGGTTGCCAGGTTTCTTTGTGGCTAAAACCGGACTAAGGTCACGCCCCTCACATCACTCATAACTCCACCCATTCCCACCCATGCCCCTCCCATTTTGTGACATCACTGTGACGTCAGCTGAACAGAGGGAATACCCTCTTTTTCTGTTCTGGATGCCTGATTTCAGCCGATTTCTCCCCAGTTGCCATAAACACTGTTCAAAACTTTCAGTGTGCATATTGTCTTCTTCTTTACTTCTACAGTGATTACAGATATTTTGATTTAATTTAAAACATTTATTTCAAATTTTATAGTACAAACCACTGATACACATTTGCTAAACAAAGCAATACAGTCTCACAATGAAAACAGACGTAGCATTAAAACTACTCTGCCTTTAAATCTCACATTCACCGAAACAGCATTGTACATTGTTTTCCAAGTTTAAGATGATAAAATTTTAAAATGTTCTAAGAAATTACACATATTAACAACAATCATATCTTACATCAATAAAACAGACCTGAAAATGTATAGCATGGTCTGAAAATACATGTTTAGTATAAAACAATATATAATGACACACTTGGTCTTGCAGCTTTTGAAAAATGAACCTATGCATTTTATAGAAAGCTACAGAGCATATGCTTAGTGTGGATAACTAGTGGATGGTCAGAAAACTAGCTGGGTCATCAATTTACATACCTTTGCTATACCAATCTCAGTATGTCATAAATGACAATTAACCACAGCTGACCCCCAATTATAGAGCATTATATCAAAATAGTTAGTAATATTAACAGGAGAGATACTATGGCAACAGGTAAGTTTGCCCTGTTTTATCATTCTAAAATATTTTAACCACATTCAACAGCTTTAAGCAATATAATTTTAAAGGAATTGCAATAAAAAACTTCCTCTTAAGTTAATTACATTTCAGATTTGCTCCTGTAAATCTATCTAATACAACAGTAAGAGCAGTATAGAAATGAATGTGATAGGTTAGATAATACAAGGAGAGGATATCCATTATAAAAAGCAGTAGACATAGAAAGGTTAGAAAAAGGGTAAAAGAATGAAAAGAAAAGACCAGTAAAAAAGAAGGCAGCAGATAGTTGAATTACAAGCCTGTTAGTATGTCAGAGTCTGAAGATATTAGGCAGGATAGTATGCTAAACATAAAACACAATAGCTACTCAGAAACAGATGTAATTCAACGAAGAAACAATACAGTAGCTAAATAGTTCAAATGCAGTTGAGAATAAATTCCATTTGGGCAATAGTACCAATCAGATCAAATATCACTTGCAAAATGCACAGCAAATAAGCTTTACTTTAAACATGATATAAACATTTGCAACATCACAATACACAGGGAAACATTATCAGAAAGAGAAAGTGAGAGACAGCAATGTGCAACTCACTTGCAGGACTTCATCTAAACCTCTTCTATCTTGCTTGGAGATCAAATGATCGGGACCCTACAAAGACTGCCTGTTATGATGCAGAAAACAGCAACAAACTCCCCAGACTGTATGTGAAACATCTCTACCTTATATGAAAGCCTGGACTGAAGATAGGCCAACTTAAATACTATAATGGCTATGCTGCAGCAAAGCATTTCTCAGGAAATACTAAGAAATAAGGGATCATGGCAAGAAACCATAGTTGGACAAGCTCAAAATTATGGGTAAAAATGCCCCTTACATAACTGTAACCTTCTATTCTGGTGCCCCCTCAACTTTAAGTTAAGGAACAAAAAAGTCCTGTCATATTTGAAGACAGAAAACAAAGCTCTTTTTTGTTTGATAAAATGCAGCAAACACTAGGAACATTTGTAGCAAACAGCCCAATACACCTTATAGGATGCTTGAAATGTTACAGTCATTCAATCCTGACCGCAGATGATCAGCATTCATTTCTAAATGCCAGCAATGCATTAATGACAGACCAGCACCTCTGAATTGTTCCTAACACCTTACATCCATGGCAGCTGCCCCCTTCATCCCACCCTAGCCATGCAACTTCTTCTCCTTTATTATAAGCCTGCTGAAGCCCCAAAACTAGTAACAATTCAAAGCACAGGCACAGCTTAAATTTGGTTCATTGTTTATCTAGGTAGGACACTGACTACATTAAAAACAAAGGTAAAATAAAAGACAGCAGGATGACAGTGAGGGTCTTTCAGGTACCAATATTTCAGAAATTGCAAGAGCCCTTAAAAACCTGAAGCTGAACAAGTGTAGCTACAACATGGCGGTGATCTTTTTGTTAAATTTAATTCCTGTACTGAGGTAATGTTTTGTACACTTGCCCTCAACATTCCCATAATGACAAAACCAAGCTTATTAGTAACGCAGTAAAGTGAGCCTCCACTACCCTACCTGAACCACCTGATTTCCTTATCTCTCAACTTCTTGATTCAGTGATATATCAGCAACTTACTTACTCTTTTGCATAAAAAATAAATAATGTACCTATTCTATGAATCCTTGAATGCTGTCACTTTTCTGCTGCTACCCCCAAATCAATAACTCTGTTCAAAGCATCCATCATTTTGACAAAAATGCTTCCTTTAATCATTTTGAAGCCTTCATTATCTTTGAGTCCTTTTGTTTTCATGTCTGTTTTTAAACCACTTGAACTCTGTGGATTCCTCTGAGATTCTTAAATGTTTATATTACTCCTCTGCCTCCTTCCACCAAGAATGTACATAATGAGTCTGCCATTTTTATTGCCTTTCTAATAAAGTGAAAACTAAGTTTCCATAATTTTACAAATCTCTAGGAGTTTTACAAGCAATCTGTAGAAGATAAAAAACATTGGGAATTATCTTAGACCAAAAAGTAAAGATAAGGATTACAGAGAAAATATTTTGTTCAGTAATTATATAGAAAGCATGATGACACAACACACTTACTGATCTTTGGTGTGAGACTGTATAAAAATGAAAATGTATAGGACATTTTTCTACTCCTCACTACTGTTGCTGAATTTGTGGAATCTGTGTCTTTAAAACCATTTATCTGCATTAATGCCAGCTTTCTAAGGTGATTTCAATGACCTTCCAATTTAAATCTATGTGTAGTTCATCACTACCTACTTGGAAACTGCTAGTATTTAGAGAAGTGTTCACTCTGAAAATGAACACTCTGGTCATATTTTACAAATGTGTTGCTTATTTTTGTTATAACTACAAGCCTTCTAAAATTTCAACTCCAGAAGTGAAAAATTACCCTCTGAGCAGACCAATCTATGCTATTGTAAACTCATTTACAAAGCAGCAAACAGTTATAGCTAAGATCATACAACAAGTCCTTATTTGATTAATAAATTGAAGGGAACTTCCTCCACTTTGACAGATAGTTCTAAGAAATGTTATTATTTTAGTAAATACTTTGGTCTGTGTTTCAAACGAAAAGTGCTAAAGCATAGTCACAGGTGTACCTGATTAACTGCAAATAACCTATTTAACCTCCAGAAAAGGATATGTGTCACAGAAAACTGTCAAGTATCCTGCACAAACTCTACCAAAGTGCACCTCATTTTGAGCAGCATTCCTCATTCTGAGTCTTAAAAAATCTATCCCCCTAATTGTCCTACATTGAAAGGGCCTGTCATTCATTCAGGATTAAGAAGCTTTTTAATTAATATTCATGGTAAATAATAGTGAATCATATCTCATTAAAAGAATATTTAATAAATACAGATTAACACATTCTAGCCATCCTGTGAGTATCCTAATTGAAGCTATTAGGAAGCCTTTAGTAGGTGTTCCACATTTTTCCCACTTGTCCCATATTTTGGGAGGCAGTGTTCCACATTCTGGAGAGATGGAAGGTTGAGGTGCACATTTAGCCGTCTTTCTTAATAATTGATCCAACATACACAAGCCTATTTCACTTGTTTGAAAAAGAAAAATACAGTAGCTAGCAATGAGTCTGAGGAGATCCGGTGAATACAAATGTAAAGTGCCCATAACTAAAACAGTCGCAACACTCCATAGCAAAGTGACCACATATCTCACACGATACAAGCCCAAACTAAAGCTTAGATAAGTCTGTAAATGCTGCAAAACTGAGTCTCGGTAAGTCACCTAAAACCATAATTAGTGACAGCATAACGTTACCAACTACCTAGCCACAGCATTTTATAAAATTGCTGCAACCTCAAATATTTTAGATTCTCAGAACATGCTGTGATATGGTGTCCATCACAAAAGGTGGAAACGGAGTGCAAGGAAGTCAAAAGAATAGAGATCAGGTGTGTCCAAGTCTTACATTGTCTTACAGACCGCAAAATACTCAAGAAATTAGGAAATGCATGACATAAATAGATGTTTTGTCCAAAAAGTAGTACAACATGTACAAATGTCCAGACGGCCCGGACAGAGAGACTACTCAAAACAATCAGAATGTCTGCAGTTAGATACAGTAAAAACCTACCTTAAATAAAGGAAAACATAACTGTCAGTTGCAACCACACGTAGTGAAATGAGTTACTGATTACATGTACGCATGAGCAGCTGTTGATGACTAAAGCCGGCCCGTACTTAAAGGAAAAGGGAAGAGAAGAGAGAACACGGGCGGCGGCGGTAATTTGCACTGTGTCTGCATAATTGAATTTGCATATGTTTCAGTCCTCCTTGACTCCTGACTGCACAAAAAAAAAAAAAAAAACGGACTTCATTAGTCCGGTTTTGATGATTTTTTTTCACCGGACAATTTCACTGAAAACCGGATAGTCCGGTCAAAAACCGGACAGCTGGCAACCCTAGTCCTGCTGGTAAGGAAGGGGGGGTTAACTGCTATCTCCCTCATGGCAGGATTCGCATTGGGTTCTTTGAAGAACATTTTCAACAAGTAACTTTAACAGCCCCACACAATTCAGATACAGTCTCTGTCAGGCATCCTTGTACACATATATACATATGTATATACACAGTAGATATATACATATGTATATACACAGTAGATATATACATATGTATATACACAGTAGATATATACATATGTATATACACAGTAGATATATACATTTACTTATTTCCTTTAATACTTTGAATAAGCTGACTGAGACAAAAATCTAATCCTCTTGTCAAGGACAGCATGTGAATAAAAGTTGCAACAGGGAAAACAAAGACTACAGTCCAAAGATGCACAAGTATATAAAACATAACTAAATTCCCATGAATTACCACATCAATGGTAGTAGGCATTATAAGAGATCTGGGAACACAGGTTGACAGCAACCTCTCTTTCGACCAGCACATTGCCACTGTGGTCAGAAAGTCCTGTATGGCACATCTCATTACTAAGGATTTTGCATCCAGGAAGAAAGAGGTCATTGTCTCCTTCTATTCTTCCCTCATTAGGCCAATCATCAAGTACAATGCCCCATTTGGCATGTACCTCACTAGACACCTGCAACAACTGGAGAGGCCGGAAAAGTACCTCACAAAGGGGATTCTAGGCCTTAAACACTTGTCCTATATAGACAGACTAAAAAAACACCAACTATTCTCTGTCTCATATCGCCTACTTAGAGGCGATCTCTGCTTGACTTACAAAGCCATGTCTGACCCAGCTCTGTTAGAAATGCTACCTCTAAAGAAATCCCAATCCCTCCACACCACACACTCCAGAGACCTCAGCCTCATTACCACAATCAATAGAATATGCTGGAGGGACAGGTTCATAACCCAGAGACTGCCCATGCTATGGAATAGACTTCCCATACATGTCAAGCAGAGCACCTCACTGGCCCTCTTCAAGATAAATCTTAATGAGTGGATGGGAAATAGAAAATTCACTGTGGGGATCACTCCAGCGGCTCTACTTGACAGACGCACTGGGAACTAAGGTCGGGTGGCACGATGCCAGGGTAATCCTATGGGCGAGGCTTGTAAAGGCTCCAGGGCCATTCGCCTAGTACACACCTATGAATAGTGCAGTACATAAAAATAAAGTAAAATGAAATAAAATAGAAGAACAGAAATGAGGTTATAGAACAATTTAGAAGATGAGATATAGATTAAAATATATATATATATATATATATATATATATATATATATATATATATACACACACACACACACACACACACACACATATCCTAATATGCATGTATTTATATATGGTTCTGCTTAAAATTATCCAAGCTCACAAATATCTAAACACAAAAAAGTGGTAAAAAATATCTACACCCAAAAGTATTGATCAAATCTAACCACACCCGAAATCATTGTTTTTGAAGGAGAATCAAGTCCCGCTGCACCTGCACATCCTGCTAATTATACATACGAACTCTAGAAAATATTTCAGGTTTAAAAATCTTTCAGAATTCTACATTTCTACTTCTTCTATGACATAATTGATAACAGGGTGGCTATTATGTTATGACATCAGGATTTTATACACAGATTAAAACTTTAAGCTCTATTATCACCTACTAAGTGCAATAAACGTATCCATGGTTAATGTGTCCACTATTGGCAAATAACTAAAAAGACCCATGCAGCTTATTACAGAATTATACATACAACTAGATTCAAAAATTTTGCAACATCATCTGTTACAGCATACTGATATGGCCAAGGCATAAACTGTGCTACACAGTCAAGTGAAAAATGCAATGCAGCTCACTGGCCAAATGAGCTTTTCTTTATATCTGATAGCACTACCACAACAAAATATTAGCTGCTTAAGAAAATTGGGTCTATATCAGTCCATCAAAACGACTGACAATCGAACACCAGATGTTCAAACTGTGAAGTTCAAACACTGATTATCGCGAAGCCGTGGAACACCAAATTCTTTCCCAGGGAAAGAATTTGGTGGGCCGTTTCAGTGGCTTCGCGATTATCAGGACTGTGTTGGGAAGTTACGGGTTGGGTTCAGGTATGTGTGCGATTGTGTGGACGTTAGGGTTAGGGCACGGGTTAGGTGAGTGTGCGATAGTGACAGACCTTAGGGTTAGGTTTTGGGTTAAGGTAAGTGGATAGATAGTAGTGTATGTACAGTTTAGTGTAGGGTTAGATGTAGGATTTTAAGTGTTTGTGTGTGGATTGCTGTTTATTTGGTGTGCTTCTGTTGTGTGTGTGTTTCTTGGAACAGCGATTTTTTTCCCTGGAAAAAAATTGCTGTTCTAAAACTTTGATGTTTTTGTACTTCGTGGTTAGAAGTTCGAACATATGGTGTTCGAACTTCAGCTGTTTCGGTGAACTGATATAGACCCAAAAAAATTATATTTGAGTTAATGGTAACTGACAGCTCATTATAGAAGTTTGTGATCTTATTTCACTGAACCCTCAGCTTGGAGCAGAGCATGCCCAGTAGCAGCTATATACCGTACTATATACCACCCACTCATCTGCATCTGCTGACGGCCATCACTTGGCTGTTTCATGTACACTGACTGATAGCTGCTTCATGTATGCCGAGTGATGAAACAGCCATCACTCAGTGTACATGAAACACCATCACTCAGCGTACGTGAAACAGCCATCACTCGGCGTACATGAAACACCATCACTCGGCATACATGAAACAGCCATCACTCGGCATACATGAAACACCATCACTCGGTGTACATGAAACAGCCATCACTCGGCTTACATGAAACACCATCACTCGACGTACATGAAACAGCCATTACTCGGCGTACATGAAACAGCTATCACTCGGTGTCAGGTTCTGCTCACTAGTAAAGATATTTATGCAGGGGTAAAGTCCCATCAGGGCAGAATGCCCTCAGAGTTAAATGCATACTTACATCCCCTGCAGCTAGTCCCATTCCATGTACAGTGCCACTACTTCTGATTTGTTCCATCCTAAAATCTAAAAAAGACATTTCTTTTTGTCTTTTTTAGATTTATGTGGCTTTTGCAGATAGGTTTATACAAATGCTGGTCAAAGTGTACTTTTTTAGGAATGTTTTGTGCTATTCCTTTTGGAATCTGTAAATATTTATTTTCTTCAAGAAAGCTGATTTATCCAATGCATTTTGTTTTTCTCTTAAATTACCCCCCCAACCAAAAAAAGTATTCCTATCACAAGTAAAGCAATAAAAAGTTAATTTTGTACTTTTTGCTTGGCTTGGCATGATGATCTGTTTTCACAACACCGCCCTACGGATAAAAGGAATACATTTTCTCATCAAAAGTGAAGCTTGACTTAGTTCACAATAGTCAGGAGCAAAAGAAAGAATGTGCTACAAAATGTAGCAGGGCAACACGGTTCTTCTTTATCTCCTCTGCAAAGCATAGCTGCTTCTCTCCGGAAAGCATTCCACTCTTTATTCTGCAAAGTCAGCATAATACTGGGGATATCAATTAATCAACACACACCATTTCCATCAGTGAATAAACATCTGGGTCAAGGAGAGCTCAGGGTCTCTGGGAACTGCAAAAAACTCATCCACTGATCTCAATTAATATTCTCTCTCAAAAAAACAGCATTTTGATCTGGCTAGCTCTGGCTTGAAAATGCAAATTCTGCCTTCCAGATGTACCCAAGCCATACAATATACATGCCTAATTTTCCTCAAAAGAATATGAACACTATAATGCAGGGACACAGAGACAAGAGACATACATTGTTCTGTACTCTAGTATATGCATCGGGCATTAATAAGGGCTTTCCACAAGCATCTACAGCTGCAGCTAAACACTTAATGTACTTCTACAAAGGCTCTACTAACCTTTTCTGGGAAATGAACCAGGTTCCACAGCCCTAAAGTTGCAGCCATTGTCATTCAGCTAAAAATGAAGAATTCATTCATGTTAACATGCATATCCCATTCTGATCACTATAAAATGTCAGCATTGTTTTAAACATTTATTTAAATACGTCACTGTTGGTAGCATGTCATCACATATGCTGCTTGCCAGTATGAAACATATTGCTTTTCCTTGTGCTGGGACTCAAACACAGTTAGCAGGTACATTTATTTAAGTAAAGGAAAATTATTGCTCTGCTTTGTTAATTATGTTATATAAAAAGGTGTCAATAAAGACAAGCTCCAAGTCCATAACAATTGCCAGAGTTTAACATCTAAACTCCATAAATTTGTTCACTTTCATAGTTTTCTGCCTATATAGACAATAATTTTTCCACATCATGTTATAGGCAACCGTATAAAAATATGTCACTAGTTAAAGTTCATTTAACACACACATGAACACACATACACATACACACACACACACACACACACACACACACACACACACACACACACACACACACACACACACAAGTTACGCAATTAGTGCATTTTGAAGGTTTGAACAAAGGCATTTTCTATCCTATCCTTGTTTCAATTTGACTTACAGGTCATTTTAGATGCTAGTATTCCAGGGACAACAATAGCCACTCCCCATTTTCTGCTTTATTCCTTCCTTTATTGCAGCTTGACACTCTATATACATACATACATACATACAGACATACATACATACATACATACATACATACAAATATTTCAAGCACAGGCATTAATGCCCTTCTAGCTTGCCAATGTACCAAAACACTTGTTCCCATAATAAGTGTCCAGGCTGTTCTTAAAAATATCTAAACTAGTATGTCTTTAATATAATTTAGTAGTCTGTTCCATGCACCAGCTACTCTGTCAGAGAACCAATTAGTACACTTCTTATTTTTGTAGAATCTCCTACACAGGTTGTCTGATGATTCTCTAGTACTTTTTGTTAACCCCAGACATTCCCAGAGGTAGTTATCACTAAATGCCCTGTATACCTGAATAAGATCTCCTCTTAGATATCTGTAAGAGACACTGTACAAGTTCAGATATTTTAGTCTTTCATAATAACTTAAATGTTCACATCCATGGATACCCTTGGTATATTTATGTTGTACTCTTTCCAGTTTACTCATGCTTGTTTTCTTATAGGGTTTCCATATTGTTATTCCATACTCAAGTTTGGGGCTAATGTAACTAACAAACAATGACCTCATTATTTTTGATTTCCTAGACTTTATGAATCTTTTTATACACCCTATAGTTCTATAACTATCATTAACCAATTGGCTGATATGATTAGAAAAACTCATAGCTGACTCTACCCACATACCCAGGTCCTTAAATGAGTCTACAGTTTCAATCACTGTGTGCTGTATTAAATGCCTACCAAATCTCATATGCTTAGTTTTTGATGTATTTGTCCGCATATTATTATCCTGTGCCCAAATGGTCAATTTAGTCAAGTTATTTTGCAGACATGCCTTATCTGTAACACATGTAATCAATTTACCCAATTTCAGGTCGTCTGCATATAGACTGTAGAACACCTTAGATGAAAAAGTTAAGTCTGAAAGATACAATCTAAACAAGTAAGGGCCTAGGACAGAGCCCTGTGGGACACCCTGATTGTAACCAAGGATTTCACCTGTCCAGTTGCTGTATGATACTTGCAATGTCCTATTTGTAAGCCATGCAGCTATCCATCTTATCAAGAGTAGATCAATACCTAGTTGTACTAATTTTTTGATCAGTGTTATGTGTATGACCCTGTCAAAGCCTGAAATTAAATCTATACAAATGACCTCACAGCACAATTTTTCATTCATAGCTGTTATTATATTGTTATAGAACATCATGTTACAGCTGGTAATAGAGCTGTTTTCAAGATATGCATACTGATATATGGTTTCAAGTCCCAACCTGTCCAATTCTGACAATACCTTATCCAATATTACCTTCTCCATTATTTTTCCACAGCATGAAAGTAGACTTAAGGGTCTATATGACTCTGGGCTTGTCCTACTCTGCTTTCAATAAAAACAGGTTTAATAAGGGCATGTCTCCAATCCTGAGGAATCTCCCCATATTTATATTACCTAGTGAATAATAGATTTAATGGTACTCTAAGTTCTTACTGAAGCGTTCTCAGGTCATTGTTATTAATTCCGTCTCTTCCCTGTGTTTTGTTTGGATCCAGTTTGCACAGTTCTTTTTCAATATAATCTAATTTGATTCCAGTATCTGGGGTTACCTGGTTGTCACTAGGACAACTTACTACCCCTTTTGTGGAGCCAAACTGTTTTGCATAAGATTTTGTAAATATATTTATAATCTGTTGTGTCTGAGAATAAATTTTAGAATCTGCATACAGTTTATCAATTTGTGTGTCGTTATTCCTTCCACATGTTATGTATCTATAAAGAGGTTTCCTATTATGTTCAATTTCTTTATCTAAATTTTCTTCAAATTGTTCTTGATCTTGTCTCACACAGTGCTTAATCTGTTTGTCCAGCTTGTTCATTTCAGTTTTCAAAGTTGTAGTTCGACCTCTCTTCCATTTCTTGTATTTTTTTGTCTCTCACCTTAATCAGCTATATTGTCCTTATGAAAATATATCCGCCTGATGTTGTATGCCTCGATCCTGATGTTAAACATTTTTTTGATTTTTTTACACTCAAACAATTTCTCTTTCAAAACTTTCCACACTCCAGCTGCAGTTTTTCCACTGAACACCTCACTCCAGTTAGTTTTACATAGACAGGAATTTGTAGTCTGTAGACTTAATTCAACTCTGAGAAAAATTAGGTTTCATCAATTGGATTTACTTGTCCTAAGCTACAGTTTTATACAAAGAAATACAAAGTGTAAAGTGTCAACAACAAATTGTGAACCTTAAGGATGATTAATTTTCTGGTGGGTTGCAGCCTACAACTTTGTGATAGAATTCTGCACAAAACAGCTCTGGTTCAAATCAAGATGAAACTATGAATAGCATACTGTATGGATTTACTCATATCACTCTTACATTTCCAGTATCTAAGCAGCACTATGTACTTTGTGTAAATGTTAAAGGTGTTCTGCTGTTTAACAGTCTATGATTTGTAAACTATAGTTTGGAATTGGGACTACCATAATACAGAGTGATTCCAACAACTCTGTTGTTCGACCTGTCTGGTATTTGATACCAACCAAGTCTTTTATGATGTGATCTGGCAGAATGAGGTGCAACAGCAGCATTTTCTATTTTTTCTGAAAAGAATATCATAAAATTCCTGAAAAAGTGGGGAGTATTGCATAGAATCTTGCATTGAAGGTGAAAGAGTGTATTCACCATAACATTAATTTCTTATCCGTTTCTACTTGTACAACTTCCAGTTTGCTTTACTCAGTGTTATGTACATAGGACCTACTTTATAGCGGTGGTGGTGCTGCGGTAGCATTGTCACCTCACAGTAAGACGCTGTCCGGTTTGATTCTCAGCTAGAGCGTCTTCTGCGTGGAGACATGCGTGAATGGGCCTACCTTCGTTCAAGGTTGTGCATCAGGCCTGGCAAGCCGGTACATAAAAATCAACTGCTAATCATTAGTGGACCGGGGTTCTGCTGTGGCGACCCATAACTGGGAAAAGCCGAAAGACACAAACAAATGTACATAGGACCTACTTTAATGTTTCTTGCTGGATGTATTAGAAATTACACTGACGTTAATGACAGGAAATTGCAGTAAACAATCAGAATTTCACCTTTTGCATTTGTAAAGCATAAGTCGCTGTCCCTTTTGAACGGTTTTCATAGATTTTAATTAATTGGCAGCTTGGTGTCGAGTTTTAAGACTATCCCTGGGATTCATTAACAAGTGTGCACACTGCAGTAAGTCTACACAATTTAAGTGTGTTAGTGGGATTAACAGCAGAACTCATTGAATATGCATTCTGCTAAGCAAGCCTACAAATTTATCAGTAACTTTTTGTGGCCAGCAGAAATATTAGTGGCCAAAAAAGGAGAACAGAAGTTCGAGCACACATTCTAAACAAATACTGCTGACTGTAAGCAAACCTAGTGAGTGAGCATGCATGGACAGCTAATACAAAGCAAGGGCAAGTTTACTGAAACAATTAAGATGTAGGGAAAGTTAAATGTGGAAACTACTCATAAAATGGGATTAGTGCAGAAATAAGAAACAGAGGAGGCTAAATGGGGAAAATGTAACTCATATAATTAAAATGAAATTATTTAACAAAGAGTGTTTTGACATAAATAATTTTATATTGATTTAATAAAAATGAATCCTGTATAACTTTATTGACCCATAAGTAAAAATGGGCATGCTGACAAAGGATGTGAGAGGGACATAAAGCAATTGTGTAACAAAGGGGATTAATTGTGACATAAATGTTAATAAAATGCTGAGTTTAGCTAGCAGTTAGCAAGAACAGTAGATGCATTAGAGGATATTTGCATATACAGCAATTATTGCATATCAGACATATATACAGGAAATTATTTGTGTTAATTGACAGTACTGCTATATTTTCCTCTTCACCATGTATATACATGAATAAATGAACTTTACAGCTATTGCACCGTACATCCAAAAGGAACATGTCTTTGCCATTTTTGTCACTTTCAAACATAAAAAAGTGGGTATTTTTCCTTTTTACATGTATGAGCCTGTGACATCTCCAGGTCCCCGATAAGACTCTCTACAGCTATAGGGTTAGGTTCCCAGCCAGTTGTCCAAACCAAGACCTCCAGCACCCTCTTTGTAAGCCCAGTCCTTCGTGTCCCTGCTCCAAGTGTGTGACACACACACACACACACACACACACACACACTGTGAGAGTTGCTTTTTCACACACACACACACACACACACACACACACACACACACACACACACACACACACACACACCTGGGAAAGGCTGGCACAGATTTACCTGCTGTGTCCCCTTCTGCACAGAGTATAAGGCAGTTATCACTACCACCAGACACACCACAATCAGCTACACTAAGGGTGTCCAATTATACTGTGTAATATTAATACTAATACAACTGGTAGTAGTTGACCAAGACAGCTAGGCCTTCTGAAGTGACCCACACTGTGTCACGAAATAAGTATAAGCACTCTCAAATGTTAAATACTTTCTAAAAAGGACCAGCCACAATAAAATTTTAAATATATTTAATAATAAAAAATAGAATAGCATGAAAATACTGAATATATATTTACAGTAAACCACAGAGTTCAAATCACAGGAAACATTGAAAATAACATTGATGGACAGACTCATACAAATAAAGAAAACAATCTCTAAACTAAGCTTCATTATATTCCTGACTGAATCTAGGAGAATTATTATTCCCTGATAACGTACTTGATAGAGCAAGGCAGAATGAAGTACATGAGCTGTCTTTCTAGTCAGGTTCCCCAAAACAGAATACTCAATACTCAGAGATTACTCCCTGTAAAATATAATATTCAAGATGGCTTTCAGAATCACCTTATCTGGTCACCGAACTCTAGGCTCTCACAGTATCTCCCTTTGAAACTGAGACAGAAATTTAGCATAGATGTCTACAATACACATCTAAATGTATATGGCAGTGCCTGGGGCTTCCCCTCTTTTTACTGAGCTAATGAACAAAGACTTCTTCCAGACCAACTGTCTCTGGTCTCATTCAGCACTGTGGGGTGCCATTTTAATCCCACTAGCTGTGCTGGCACAAGTCATAAATCAATTACCCTACTTATCCTGGCATGGCTGGCAGTACTGCCTATCATCACAGAGCAAACAATGTGTTTTATATTAATATAAATGATAAACATTGATATAATAATACTAACAATACATACATTTACAATTACCACTATGCATGTTCATTGGCACGCTCATTAATATCTGTGTTACTCACATGATTGCATTGAGAATGCCTATCTAATCACATGTGGCAGGTGTATTAAAGCCCTCTGCCACTGGAATGTATACTGTGGGATCAAAGGTAATAACATGTATATGAGTAACGTTAGAACACCTATATAGGTTTAAGAATTGTAAGACTATCATTGCCATATGTGTATGAATTAAACAATAGTGACAGTTTTAGGGTAATGTAAAACACCTGTGATAATGTGGACATATTGAGAAGAATCAGTTTCACCTGTGCAATCACAGCAATAATGTTAAGTGATGAAAAAAGCATTTGTTAATTAACTTGCATGTTGTGAATGTTAGAAAGTTAATGACTATATATGTATGCTGTGCATGTATGTAACAAAATACAGAAGGACCTGACGCATAACACAGATGTGTCACATTGACTAGGATATAAACAGAATAATGATCTGATATACATACTTCCATTTCTCTAACTATGGCAGATGTGACATACATATATGCAAAATGGGTCACACTAAGGTATTATATGTGAACATGTACATAAGTCAAGGTATAAGTCAAGTGGTGTCAGTCCACTGACAAAAAGATTATGTTTCTGAAGGTTATGTTATATATCAGTTTACATCGGCTTTAGGTAAAATTTACAGGTAAAATCAAAGTGCACAACAACATTATGCTAGTGATATGTCAGTTATTGGGCAAAAATAGCAAATGTCAGGCTATAATTATTTGTGGCTCTGATGCTTTTTAGTTGCTGTAATCAATAATATGATGTGTGTTGTACCTGGTGTAAGTGCCACACCTAACATGCTGACTTGATTAAGTGTATTAAAGGACAGATGTGAATGCAGTTTAAAGAAAAATCTAGCAAAGCTAGACTTTCCACTGTGTGATACCTTAAACCTCTTGCGTCAGAGGCAACATGAGATATATGCAAATTACCCTGTAAGGATATCAGGTGTTTCAGATAAATGGTAATTCTGAATGTCCGTGACTTTTTCTTTTACTTTTAAGTCTATTGATGGGCAATTTCAGGTTAATAAAGCCAAACCCCTTGAGCTGTGGCCATGCATGTTTCTGCCTTCTTATAGAATCATCAGCACAGCATAAGAGGAATGTCTGACTTTTGGAAACACAGGGTTGTTATACCCAATTGATATCCATAAACATAAGGGTGTCTACAAAACTAACAAACTAAAACAATGAGTAAAAAGGTCACAAAACATAACCAGTTGGTTAAAAACACAAAAAAGAAAAATCTAGAAAGCCTAGACTTTCCACTGTGTGAAACCTTAAACCTCTTTCGTCAGAGGCAACATGGGATATATGCAAATTACCCTTTAGGGATATCAGGTGTTTCAGCTAAATGGCAATTCTGAATGTCCATGACTTTTTCTTTTATTTTTAAGTCTATTCATGGATAATTTCAGGCCAATAAAGCCAAATGCCTCTAGCTGTGAACATGCATGTTTCTGCCTTCGTATGAGATCATCAGCACAGTATAAGAGGAATGTTTGAATTTTGGAAACACAGGGTTGTTATACCCAACTGATATCCATAAACATAAGGGTGTCTACAAAAAAATATCCCAACTAACAAACTAAAACAATGAGTAAAAAGGTCACACAGGAAAACCAATTGGTTAAAAACACAAAAAGAAAAAATCTAGCAAAGCTAGACTTTCCACTGTGTGATACCTTAAACATCTTGCATCCGAGGCAACATGGGATATAGGCAAATTACCCTTTAAGGGTATCAGGTAGAAACATGCATGTCCACAGCTAGAGGGGTTTGGCTTTATTGGTCTGGAATTGTCCATAAATAGACTTAAAAGTAAAAGAAAAGGTCATGGGCATTCAGAATTGCCATTTAGCTGAAACACCTGACATTATTAAAGGCTAATTTGCATATATCTCATGTTACCTCTGATGCAAGAGGTTTAAGGTATCACACAATGGAAAGTCTAGCTTTGCAAAATTTTTCTTTTTGTGCTTTTAACCAATTGGTTTTCCTGTGTGACCTTTTACTGATTGTTTTAGAATGCTATAATATAGGAAATAGAAACATTTATTTGACTATGCTATATAAGGTATATGATTTCCAAATTAATTGCATTTACAAAAATTGAACTGTTAATATCATGCAGTATTGCAGTTAATATTTTAGAAATACTATCCTGTAATAACATCTAATTTTCTGGTGTTTGTTTTGATCATTGTTGGTTTGAGGAAAAGAAATAGTATGACTTGTGACATATTGGGCTGTTGGGATTTATACATTGGTAAAACTGAGTAGTACCATCTGGGAATTAAACTCATGAGAAAAAGAATGATAAAAACCTTTGCTTATTAACTTTCAGTGCCACAGAAGAATATCTTTTTTACATTGTAATTAGAGATATCCTAATTTCAGAATGAATGGAAATATACCTGAGATGCCTGTATTTGTGTGACTTTAAGTAATCATAGGACTGCATTTCTATGTAAAAGGTAATATCTGTGGTTGCAAATACATTTCAGAATCATGGTGTTGGAAAACCTGAGTAATATATGTTGGGGTATGTTACGTACATACTTCACAAGACATACTGTCATAAACACATAGTTATGATATGAGATGAGTCATAATAATAATTATAATAAAACTATTTTCCACACCATACTTCTGCAAGTGCATTTTAAACTAAATTTCATCATTGTCATGTTCAACATACTTTACACACATTATATTGAATTTATATATCAACCATTAATTATGCATTTGTTGCAAAAGACAAATTTATGATATTCATTTGTATTTAGTGTTACTTTCTTAATCAAAGTTTGTGACAAATGTCATTTTGACCTCCTCAGTAAAAGTATCTGTAGTGTAAACTGAATTCTAACCCTGCATTAACTGTCTTCTTTCTCTAAAGTTACTGCACTTACACCTTGCATCACAGAGATAGGCAGTGGACAGGTACATTTTCTTCACTCAGTACTGTCCAGAGTGTTGATCATAGTGCAATGCATTGGTTTACTTTTCACTAAAAAAGCCAACCCAAATTAAATTTTTACATTTTGCCTTATGTCGTGAACCATGGTTGTGAGTTGCAGAGCAGTACTCAAATAAAAATGCAAAAAAAAGAATTATACAAAGAAATTCTAATTAAAATATTTAAAACTAATACAATTAAAGGATATATCTAGCAAGGAAGAAAGCACTTATAGTATTAACATTACACATAGGTTCTTAGGTCCATAGGTTTATACTAGGCTATCTGCCCTAAGGCATTTATAAGCCTAGCCCAAAGTTTTGTGGCTTACACCACACCTTATATGAAAAAATACTGTGCCCATTAGTTTGTTGTGCCTCTGTCCAGCAGTGACACAGAGATGATTCCCGGGGTAAACCTACGATCTCCCATCCACAGGTCAAGAATTCTCTTGAACAGAGCCAGAGAGGTGCTCTGCCTCACATGGACCGGGATTTTATTCCACAGCATAGGGAGTCTCTGAGTGATAAATCTATCCCTCCAGCACGTCCTATTTATATCCGTGCTAAGGTTTAAGTCGCTTGCTCTAGTGGTTTTGGTGGATTTGGATTTTTTGAGGTGGAGCATGTCCATTAATTCCGGGTTGGACATGGCCTTGTATGTCAGGCACATGTCACCTCTGAGCAGACGGTATGCGACTGAATAGAGCTGGAGTTTCTTCAATCTGTCAGCATATGACAGATTTTGGAGTCCCTTTATCCTTTTGGTGAGGAACTTTTGGGGTCTCTCCAATTGCTGCAGATGTCGGGTGAGATACATCCCGAATGGGGCATTGTACTCGATCATTGGTCTGATAAGTGAAGAGTACAGGGGAACAATGACCTCACTAGATCTGGATGTGAATCCCTTCATGATCAGGTGGGCAATGTAGAAGGTCTTTCTAACCACTTTAGCAACGTGAGTGTCAAAAGAAAGGCCAGTGTCAACCTGGGTCCCCAGGTCCCTGATAACCTCTTCTGTGCTTAGTGGATTGCCGCCTATATGGTAGCTTGGGGTTACCTTGTTTTTCCCGAAGGGTATGACTATACATTTTTTGGTGTTTAACTTCAGGCCATGGCTATGGCACCAGCTATCTGTTTCCGTGAGTCCCTTCTGAAGGATATCCGTGTCCTATGCACTTTCCACTATGGCGCCCAGTTTGCAGTCGTCTGCAAACTTTATCAGCCAAAGTCCTCCCATGTTGGCCTGTACTTCTGAGAAGTAGATGCCGAACAATAAGGGGCCAAGGACCGAGCCCTGTGGGACACCATTTGTGACCGGCTTGGAGTCGGGCATAGCGCCAGCAACTCTAACCCTGTGGGTTCTGTCCTTAAGCCAGTTTGCAACCCATCTTGTGACATATGGGTTTACATTTAAGCTGGCAAGTTTTTCTACAATACCCGAGTGGGGTATTGTGTCGAAAGCCTTTGCAAGGTCAAGGTAGGCTGTATGGACTGCCTTTCCCTCATCAATGGCCTTGGTGACTGTTTCAAAGAAGTCGACCAAGTTCAAAAGGCAGGATCTGCCCTTGACAAAGCCAAACTGGGTCGGGTCCAATGTCTGCAAGTCCCCTATATCTTTGTTTATGAGCTCCATTATGATCCTCTCCATAGCTTTGCAGACTAGACTTGTTAAGCTTATGGGGCGGAAATTACCAGGGTCCGTAGAGGCACCGCCTTTGTGGAGTGGGACCACAGTTGCCGTACGCCACTCCTTGGGCACGTATCCTGTGGTAAGGCTGAGATTAAACAGCTGCCTTATGTGCGGGTTTAATTCCTCATTTAGCTCGTGTAGCACACAGCCGGGGACACCATCCGGTCCCATTGATGCTGTGCTTTTAGCTTTAGAGAGAGCAGCTTTCACCTGCGCATTTGAGATGTCTGGGAGGCTACACTCCACTGGGATAGTTATCTCTCCTTTAGGGGGGGAGGGGGGTGAAGTTTGCACTGAACCTGTCTGCCAGTATGTTGGCAATGTCTGTGGGTTCAGTGATTTTTGTATCATTTTGGACTAATTCTGAGCATATCTGGGAGTTTCCACCCAGGTTCCTAACATAGCTGAAAAAGGCCTTATGATTGTCCTTTGAATCCATGGCAATTTTTCTCTCAAAATTGGCCTTAGTTGATTTTATGAGTGCTTTCGTATTTTTTTACTAATAATAATCAGGGGTGACTTCCCTTTTATGGATTTTGTTCTATCATGTAATAGCTTTCTCCTTTTATTGTAAAGTTTGTTAATGGCTGGGGTCCACTAGACTGGATGTTTGCCCTTTGTGGAAAGAGTCTTGGTTTTATTTGGGATTGCCTGATCCATGCAGTCCTGGAGGTGTTCATAGAAGGCATTTGTAAGGGCTTCCGCAGCTTGGGTTGTGGTTTCCACTGGCTCAGGGGCCTTGAAGGATACCACAGCAGTCTTGAGTAGTGTGAAGTTTGCTTTAGAGAAGTTCTTCACTGTGGTCTTTTTTGTTTGGGGTGGGGGCGGGATGTGGATTTCCAGTGAGATTAGTTTATGATCAGATCTCACCAATGAGGGATATACTTCCGGTGTGAAGCATTTTGTCCCCATGTTTGTGATAATGAGATCTAGTATATTTTCTCCTCTCGTGGGAACAGTGACTAGCTGTTCCATGGCATTTGAATTTATGAACTCCAGGAACCGTTGGGCTAGAAAGTTAGGGCTTGAGTAATGTTCCCAGTCTATATTCGGGTAGTTGAAGTTACCCAATATGATGGTGTTTGGAGATACATTTATACCCTCCAGTGTCTTCAGGAAGGCTGTGTGGGGTCCCTGAGTTTGAGAGGGTGGCCTGTAGCATGCTACAATTTGTAGAGCAGTTTTGCCTATGGTTAGTTGCACCTAGATGGTTTCCGAAGCTTCGTGCGTTGCCACCAACCTGGAGGTGTGGGTATCCTTTATGAATATGGATACACCCCCTCCTTTTGTGGTGTGGTCCGGGTTTTGGGGCCGGAACACATTATATGAGGTAAAACCTAATAGTGCCGGGGCGCTCTCAGGAGCCTTGAACCAGGTTTCAGTTACAGCACAGACATCGATGTTCTCCATACTGAGAAGGGCCTCGAGTGCGTGCATTTTGAGATTTAGACTTCTGGCATTGAGCAGCATTACCCTCAGTTTCTTCCCATTTTTGTTTTCTAGGGTGGTAGGTTTAGAATTTGAGCCTTGCCTAAAAAAGGCACTATGGGGGTGGCAAGAGCCTTAGCCAATATCTGGAATCCCAGGGGTGACAGGTGCAAGCCGTCCCTTGTGAAGCAGCGTGGCTTGTCAAGCATGTCATCCCAGGCAGACAGACACTGGATCCCCTTTGAATGACACCAGACATTAAGCCAATTGTTAAAGCTGATCATCTTGTCTCTATATTGTGGCATCATTCTTGGTGAAGGAAGGATACTGCTCAGGGTCAGGGTCATACCTGCCTGGGCTACATAATCAGAGAGCTCCTCTATGTCTCTTTTCATGTAGTCCAGGGAGGTACGTCTCAGGTCATTCACACCAGCATGGACAATGACTGTGTCATATTTGTACTTGCCGTGGAGTGACCCGAGTGCTTGTGTTATATGGCGGATTCTAGTGCCCGATAGGCAGCTTACTGTGACCCTCCCCTTGTTCAGCCTGGTGAGTGGGACATCAGTGTGTCTGACTATGGAGTCACCTATGACAAGTATGTTTGGTGTTGTATTTGGCCTTAAGGGCTGTGACTGCTTTGCACACTGATTTTGTGGTTTATGTGTTGCTTGTGGGGTGTCTTGAGGTAGCAGTTGTTTGGGTGTCTGCTTTGGAGGCCTCTGCTGTTTAGGTAAATTTTTACTCAGAGCCTCCGAGTATGTCTTTGTGTGTTTATGTGTTTGATTCAGTGGTGTGGTAGCATTATGTGAGGCTGGTTTTGTGGTGTGTGTAGTTTCCTTCTCCTCCTGTCTGGTTTTGCCAGTCCTGAGTTGAGAGAGCTCAGCCTCCAGTTTGGCTAAATAGCTGCATCTCTCGCAAGTATTTGTGTTATGTGGGAGGAGGAGAGGGTTGTCTGTGTACATGAGGCAATTGTAACATTGCCTCAATATTCCCAGATTCACCAACTGGGCAGGAGAGGACGCCAGCATCTGGCCCTTCGACATGCTAGAAAAATTAAGAAGTTAGGTATGAGACTGAATAAGAGAGGACTTAGTAAGGAAGTGGGTACTCCTGGGGAGGTTTTGCAAGTGAGGGACTTTGTATAATATAGAAGTGACAAGTGCTGAACTTTTTTTTTTTTTTTTTTGAGAAAAAAAAAAAAAAACTTTAGGAACAAGTGCTGCTTTTTAGTCAAGGGATATACTGTTTAGGTTACTAGTAGAGCAGTTCTAAGGGAAAAAATGAAGAACAGACTTTATGGAGCCAGAAAAAGTTTAACCTTGTTAAACCGGCCCGATGCTGCTCTAGTGGCAACTCTGCGCTAAATCGCGCTAAAGCACGCTAAAGCGTGCTTTATAGCAGGGGGCTGGAAAAGGCAGGAAATGACCCAAAATGGCCACTGAACTACAAGTTACTGTCTTAAACCACTCCTCTGAGGACAAACAGGCAGCTCAGTACTCCCCACTCCCACTGGTGAGTAAAGAAACTTCCCCCTGACCAAACAAAGAAAATGGAGAAGTACAGGAACTAAGACAAAGCCCAGGGATCAGCAAAATCTGATCACTGGAACAAACTAGCCAGGAAAGTTAGGAGAACAAGAATATTTTTTTTTTTTTTTCAAGTTTTTTTCACAGACAGAACAGAAAACACAATAAATGCTTTGCTTTTCGATTAAATGCTATCAAAAGCTAGTACACTTGAGTGTATTAGCCTGTAGTTTAACTTTTAAGCAAACTTAAACTAAGAAGTGCAACCAACAATTAAAGCTTATAAAAACAGGAAAAACAGGTAATACCACTATAAAATAGACAGAAACAGTCGTCAAATTTATCCTTTTCACATCTGGTCGTCACATCAGAAGTAATATTTGTGTTACACATCATCAGTATTTCATGTAGTGGTGATCGTTCAGAAAAGGGACACACAGAAAACTGCAAGAGGTCATTACTAACAGTAGATGTGTGAATGAATCGGCTATTGCATCAGGTAAGCTAATATTTCCTACCACAATATTAAACAAATATTTGTACCACTGCAGTTGTTTTCTTCTCTTTCTTTGGTGAGCATCATTCTCTTATCTATGTGTCTCTAACATGAATGCAGTCTCATTTGCATTGTTTTACTATCTGTTTCAATGAGTAATGTACTTCCTTAGAATTTCAGACATTTTTTACTCAGAGATACTACACTGTGGTCATAACCACTTCATAAAATGTTGTGAATGTTTCTCTCCTAAGTCAGTTAATGTAATCACAGACATTTGTAAGTCTCTTCTCCGTAACACACTCTTGGTAAGTGTACGTCAAAGAGGAAATAATGTGAAACTCTTATTATTCCTGCAGTTAGACTAATCATTCACACTTGCAAGCCCTTGCAGTGCTAGGGTATGTGCTTCCTTGCACCATGTTTTCCTGCCCTGCACTTAGTGTAGATTCTAGAATTCATGCATGCTAATGAGTTCACACCTGATTTGCATATTCACAGTGCTCAAAGGGATGAATCTGCACTATAAAGCTAATCGTGTTGGTAAAGAACTTGTATCATAGTAGGGGAGACTGTTTGGATCCAGGGAGCTCAATAGTGATATTTGATTTACAAAACTCTTTTTTAACAACTGAATTGATATAAAAACATTTTGCTGTTTTTTTTTACAAATTGACTTATTTTAACCTTATTGATTGAGTTCATTTCACAATGTCCCATTTGTTTACTCTTTGCATTGTTTGTTTGGTGCTTTTGCCATAAGCATGTGTATCAGTTATTTCTTTTATTATTATTTTTTTTTTAAAGGAAATGTTGTTACTTGCCATTATAGAAGTTTTTCTCTAGGGATATGAACAGTTATTGCAGAATAGTGTTGTGTCACTTATTAGCAATTTCAGGAGTTTTACATTTGTAGACCAACAAATGTGTTAGCCTGTGATATATATCTGCCTGCCCTAAACAGAAGTGGATCTCCAAAGACATTTTATCCATTTTATTTGAAAAGTTTAAATGTTTTGTTAATGCTGCAACAAACTTCAGAGGTACACAACTGTTGTCATCCTTATAGACTTTAAGTATTGCTTTTCGTGTATATTTTTGTAGGGAGGAGCTCTGTATTAATCTATGTGTATTTATATGGACCCTTAATTTTTAAATTATTTTGTGCATGCTGGCTTCATACATATTCTTTCATCAACAATGAGTTGTTGTTTAATTTCCTTTTTCTTCATCTCATATAGGTCTGTGGTACCCAAGATATCTGGAAACCATAAACTACAATACACCAAAGTGGAAAATGAAGT
>NC_056745.1:4737641-4765141 GCF_019279795.1 Protopterus annectens | reverse complement strand
ACTTTGTACTAGTTCTGATGACTCTTCCCTGCCCTTTGCCCATTTCTTTGTGACTTAAGGTGGATAACTAATGCTTGCTTACTCAGAAGTTTGCATTAATGTAAATGTATTGCAGAAGAAATTTTTTTATTTATAATTCCTTGTCAGTTGTGAATGATTGTTTATGTAATTGTTAATCCTCATTGTATTTGTGTTAGTATTCTTAGTAATGCAGTCAAAGTAGGTAGTTAATTATTGCTATACTTGTGAAATGATGCTGTCATTGGCCTGCTGACAGCTGGTTTATGTATATTGGTCAATTTAAATACAAGATGCACAGTATGGGGTAATATCCATAGTTGTATATTGCAAACATCAGTCAGAAGCTAATACTGATATTACTGTACACCTAAGACATGTTTCTGCTTAGAGACATACAAATATTTGCATATGAGAGTAATCAATTTTACACCTCTTTTTTCATACAGATTCCACGCTTACTTTGCTAATACTGCAGCTATATGATATGTTTTTGGTGGTTGTCTCTATCTGATGCAAAAAGAACACATCTATTACATGGTTATGTAAACGTCATGCAGTTTTGCAAGCATCAATTTTATTTAATCGTTGTATGTGATTAGGATCTTTGTTTAGGTAGTTAAGTGCGTGTGTGCTGTCCACTGTCTCTTAGTTAGAGTCATGGCATATCTTTGCAGAATGTTCATGATTTTTTTCATATATGTTTGGACTGTTCCTCAGAAAATCAGTGGATTTCTGGCAAATCACTGAGGATTGAAGTCAATAAATACTAACATACATTTGAGTTTCAGACATCATACCGTTCAGAAACTTCATGCTAACTTAAATCGTATTGTTCTAGCAAATTTATAATTTGATGAGTGATATTTAAACCATGTCCCTATTTATGGGTCTTTGTCCCCCCATTATTTTAGGCTCTGTCAAGATTTCTTGTGCTAAAATATTGAGAGGTATGAATTAAACCTGTTGCACTTACAGGATAATGATGGCAGCAGCAACCAATTTTTGTAGGTGCAATGATTCCAAAGAGTTGTGATTCAGGGCAAAAGGGGACACTACGTGTACACATTCACTTTATATCCTAAATAGCATCACCATGTTGCATTGCTTAATTAGCATGTAATTTTGATACTTATACTTTCATTAGCATATTGTGCTGCTTATATTTGCTTTATAGCTCTGCACTAAATGCAGACCTGTTTAATGAATATGAATTAGTGCACACAATAGCAGCACTAAGTGCAGGCATTCATGAATCTGACCTTATGTGTTTCTAGAACTAGACTCTGCAGCAGTTCTGGGTTTAATTCCCACAGCCTCCATATGCCTACCCTGCAAATCTAAGCAAGTCACTTAATCAGCTATTGATTCCATGTCAACACCAAAAAGTGTATGTGCATGCCTAGTTATTATTTTTTTTAATATTGTATGTTTTCTTACTGAATGCTGTAAGAATGACATTTCTTATAATTTCAGTATGTTATGCAAATGGTTTACTATCAAACTTTTGAATGGAAAAATAATTTCCTTCCGATACACCAACTACAAACACAGAAAAACAAAACTTTGAACAAATCACAGTGTCGAATCAGCTGAACGAATTCAGCAGATTTGACACTGTTGTCGAATAGATCATGTGATGTCTGTATAGGAGCTCAGGTAAAGGAAACTCATATACCTAACACCACATTTTTGCAGGGGGACAAGCCCCCCTGCACCCCCCCTATGGGGGGCTGTGCCCCCCACTCCCCCGCTAACTATATATTTCATCTCTGAGATTGCACTACAGTGAGGAAAGGAATGAATTTCCCAAACCGCACTGTACCATGATTTCTGCACATTTCTTTGAGTTTATATTAGCGAATGCACAGTGCATTCGCTTATATAAAATTTCAAACACTGAGATGTTCAGCCAGATGGAAATTCAAACATCTGTGTTTCGAGTTTTCCATCTGTGGGCATCTCAACTTGACATTCTGATATTAAACCTATGCAAATATGCTAACATACCCTTTTCCCGAAAGTAAAGCAGCTCTACAGAAGATTTATTTAAAGGCTGAGAATGCATGGCTTGTCTCCCAAAGGAGGGTCAGTATAAAACCAGTGGGTTTTGACACTAAAACACTGCCATTTAACAGTTGCAGACAGTTTTCACACAGATCTCCTGCATGATGTTCTATCTTATCACATGTACATGACAGCCCAAGTTACTCTTCATTCTTATATATTCCACCTTCCTACAATTTATTGACAGAACTATGACAAATGCATAGATATCTTAAATGGATTCATTGTTGTGCGATTGGCTTTTTCATCATTTTATGTTAAAAATCTTTAATGTCCTCTGGTTTTAATTTCATTTTCTGTGCCACACCTTTTGGACAAGGCAATATTTCATACTGACTATGCTACTATACAAATCTAGGCAAGTCACTTAATCAGCAACCCTGAAAAGTAACTGTGCATGCCCAGTTATTATTATTTTTTAATACTGTATAGTTTCTTACTGAATGCTGTAAGAATAACATTTGTTATTGAGTCAGATTGTCATATGCTTTGTGAAATGTGCATTTTAGGGCTTCACCCGTGACATATCATTCCTCCTGTATTTAAATTCTCACATGCTGCAGAACATTCCCAGTGGAAGATTACAAGACAGAGAGAGAGAAATACCATTCCTTCGTTGAAGGTTGTGCGTTAGGCCCGGCAAGCCAGCACGTAGAACTCTATTGCCAATCATTAGCAGACCGGAGTTCCGCTGTGGCGACCCCTAACCGGGAAAAGCCGAAAGACACAAACAATGTTGGTAATATCTGATACTTCTTACTTTCAATTCGCTCATATTGTACCTGTAAATCATTAGCTGACACAGTTTGCTTAACTATCAGTACAAAGAAAATAAATTAAATAAAAAGATTTCAAGCATAAAGCTGTTTACTTTTTAAGATTTAACTTTAATTCAGAGAGCTTCAAAATTTATTTTCTCATTTAAATAGGAAGTAAGTTGATTCTGAGAACAATAATAAGTTGTACCATTTAAGGTGAGATGATTTTGGGGGGATGCCATATTAAAAATATATGTCAAAAATTGCATAGTAGAATCACTCCAGAGCACTCACATTGTTGGACCTGCTGGAACTGGAGTATTTTATTCTTTTTTATGAATAAAAAACAGCAATTAATAAAAATTAATAAGCAATGAAGAAAAAATGTTTTCTGCTTAAATCCTTCCTCTGAATCTGTACAAGTGCATACAAATAGCAACAATTCTTATTACTGTAAGGTGTATGGTTAGGAGGAAGGGGCAGCATTAGGGTAAGGGTTAGCACCGATTGCTAAGATGGTGGGGGGCGGGGTGGTGAATGGGTTCTCCACATCATCATATTGGTTCATTTGCTGTAAGAAGTGCCTGGTTCAAAGGGCTGGTTTTCCATGCTTGATACCGCCTGGATGAGTCTGACCTTTAACCAAGGCTTGGAAACCTTTCAGCAGATGCTGAAAGGCCCTTGGTTAATCATCTCCTGACATTACTGTCATGTGGACCCCAAGTGGTGTGTTGCTAAGGAACCAGAATCTTTTGCATATTCTGCTGTATAACTCCACTGGTCTGATGCTAAGCAAGAAAATCTTTTTAACAGAGTCTCAGTGATATTTGCCATGGCTTGTTTTAGGTACATCTCTTTCCATCTTTGCTAAATACTATGATAAAAATCCTGTGAGGGTAATCTTTGCAATGCACTGTTGCCAAAAAATCCTCTCTTTCACTTTTTATTGTCCCCAGCATCGAATGAAACTATCAAATGTGAAAAAAAGCTAACGTTTATAACCTCCTGTCAGGCAACATTAGCAAGACAACAGCCGACGAATCCTCCAAGTAAACAGCACAAGTTTTAATCAGATTTATATGACAGGGCATATAGGGAAAACAAAATCAAATATTTTCAGTTCAGTACAGCTGTTAAGAAAACACAAGTTGCTTTTATTTAACTTGGTGAAAATAAACTCAAAATTCATTCATCTAGTTTGGTGAAAAACCTCAAGACCAACTCCTGCTACAATTTAAGCTTGTTTTTGCAGCCCCTTACTCACTCCCTTCTTCTTAGTTACCATAGCTTTGTACTGATTTCATCAGTACTCCAGACCCATACATGGCCATTCCCAATTTTGCAACTGTTGGAATATTTAGAGGAAAATTAACTACAACAAATAAAAAAGGATGTAATGAGAAGGTTAGATTTCATGAGTGAATATCTTTATCAGCAGAACAGACCTCTCAACTGTCTCAATTTTGGAGGAAAGTTCATATTTTCAGGTCTGATTTAGGATGTCCCTATTTTTGAAGGTATGTCCCTATTTTCAGGTTTGATTTATCCCTTCATCAAATTTTCTGAATACCATTCATTATATGTGATTTTTGAAGCTGTCTAGAACATAGAAAACCACAAACTAGTGGCAACGATAATTTAAAGAAAGAGGGCACACATCTTCCCTTTTCTTAAGTAAAAATAAATGACCATGTGTGGTAAAATTTTGCAATGCAGTTCCTTATATCTACAAATTTGACACTATTTCTCTGATAATGTGCTTATACTTTTCCATCATTGTTGTCATTCTGTTTTTTAAACGTGTTTCTGAGTAGTATCCCACTTTCTTGCTGGAAGCAGGAAGAGTTGTGTGCTATTTAGTAGTCAGATTTTATGGTAATTAGATATCAAGAGATTTAGCTGAATGTTCCAACTTTTCAAGAACCTTTGTTCTTATTTTCAATATCTACATGTTGAGAGGTATGCTGCAGGTTTCTAAGGACAATCCTATCAGCCAACAGGAAAGATGAGGGGGTCCGCTCCATTTACTCATCTTGTCTAATTCTTTTTTATCCCTACTTCCATGGGCTTTTGGCACAGTTGCAAAATTCCAGCATTCTCATTATGTAATATTCTGTTTTCACTGTTACTTATTGTTTACATCAATCCCAGCCAACATACGATATAAACATTTGTTACCTCCTACAAGACAAATCGATTATTTTCTTTTCCATATCGATAAACAATTACATTGCAGGCCTTTCATATGTTACAGCTCCTAGTCACCTCATCTTCAGTGTTCCATTTCTGGAAAAAAAATATAAGCTCCCAGGAGTTTAGCACCAGCTGTGTGATGCAGGAGAAGGGTTCCCATCTGTGAATTTTCAGTGTCTTCTGATTATTTTTCTCAATCAGGCCAAGAAGAAACAAACATATGGTCCAGAACAGAGTGCGATGATGACATGGCAACCTTACCCATAGTTTAGCACAAAACCTTTCAGAGCTGTGTTCTCTGTCTGAAACTAAAAAAACAGCTTAAAAAATGCACTGAAGCATCTTTCTGGTACCAAAAAAATATGAAACAGAATCCAAGAAAGAATGTTCATATAGCAAATAAGCCAATATAATTATATTTGCAATTTGTTCAACACAGAGGTATTATGAGTATATTAAATGTCAGCCATATGCGTCATGGGGTGACCTAGAAAGTGTAGAAGAGGTTAAATAAATCTTATAGTATTTTTGCACCAGGTCTGTATAGTTAAAATTATTTAGATGAAACACTGTTTACAAGCTATGACATATATAAATTACAGTAACATTTTGAAAATATAGACAAGCACAGGCGGGTTAATGAACATGAATTATGCAGTAGCGTGGAATGAAATGCATTAGTATCAGTGTACTGGAATTCAGCCTGATTACCATTATTGTGACATTAGACCTTTGTATTAAATGTGTTCATTTTTCATTAAGGAAAATGAAATCATGTTGTGTGAAATGTCCTCTCTCTATCTAGTAATTGAAAATTCAATCACTGTACTATCATTCTTGTTTATGCATTAGAATCACTGAAGAGAGAGAGAGAGAGAGAGAGAGAGAGAGAGGGATACGACACGGCAAGTCAGACTGTTCATTTAAGCAAGACCCAGCTTCATCCCTATCCATGAGCTTTTCAAAATATCAATAGTTTCTGAGGATAAAGCAAAAGATGCCCAGTCTCGATTCATCACAGTTTGTAGACTGAAATTTGCATTCCCATCAATGTCAATAGCACAACGGGTTTTGCCTTCCCTGACAAGCAAATTAGGTAGGCAGTAACAAAGGGAACATTCGTTAACCAAACTGTGCCAAGCTGTTGTGGTTACATTCCACTTCATGGTTCTTAGTTTCTCCATCCCCATGTAGCTTTTGTTTGATGCAAACTTCTTCATTTAGTAAGTGTAACTCAGTTGTATAACAGCACAGAGGCTTGGCTATGAGTTTAGGTTCAAGTCCCTTCATTCCTATTTTTACTTCCAGCATTTTTTAAATTCACCAAGCAAACCTGTTCAGTCTCATTCTCCCAGCATGCACCTGAAAATAAGTTTTGTCTTTCTGTTTTGAACTTGGAAAAAAGTCCACATCCAGAGTTAACCGCACTTATTTTCATTACCCCCGCCCCCCCCCCCCAGCAGGAATTTATTTTGTACACAGGTGGGACTGTTCAGAAAGAAAACCATATTGTAGAGCTTCAACTAAACTGACCATTTAATCTGTACCATTAGAAGAACCTAATGTGCCGGGGTTCATAATGCTCACCGGAATGTCCTAGCAAAAACAGAAAGCAGCTCTTGGCAGCATAGCAATTATCACACAACAAAGGTTATTTGTCAATAATTATGTTTATGTACCCCCCCACATACAAACCTATAAAATATCACAACCTCAATGGATTTTGAGACCATTAATTCTTTTGTGAATAGGATCTCTTCAATCTCCCCCAAAGTGAGAACCAACCAGAGTGAACTGTCATCATAACAGGCATAAAGAATAGCCATGCTTTGCTTTAATACATATACCTGCAGGGAGAAGAAAATCCTCATCCCAACAGACTGCTGGTACTGACTTCAATGCCCACAGACCAGGCTTTCAAGCATTTAAGGGCCAACCCTAATTGTCCTCATATCAAATATCTTCCCAATGCCCTCTCCTAACTGCCATATCATTCTGCAAGGCAAGATTCAGGGGAAGTTCTAAATAGTCTAAGAAAACCAGCACCTGGAGGCTGATGTATCCACCACCCTGCTAGACAGGCGTCCAGGGAAGTAAATAGTGTGGGAAGAAATAGCCAGGGAATTGTTATAGCTAGGCTTGTATAGGCCCTAGGGCCAATAGCCTAGTGCCAACCTATGAACGTATGAACCAATGTCATTGTGGGGACTCAATTTGCCATCCCATCTCTGCATGCATTGTTGTGCACATATGCAATAAAGGTTATCAGTACCAGCCTTACAAAGTTAAGCTCATGTCCCCAGTCTTGTGGTCATACAGAATGTCTGGTCCAGCTAGGCTTGGTACTATAGAGGCTGACTATCATCTTTTCGCAGAACAGATGAGCCTCCATCAACCACTTACTCTCACAGTCTCCTACTCACTGCTTCCAGCTCCCAAACTGCTACTCAAGTTCTGGTTATTGTCAGGGTCTTATCCCTTTATACTGCAGAAATGGTTTCATCAATGTGTATTTTTATATTTCTGTAACAATTACTTCCATCTGATGATATGTGCGATTTCTCCCATCCACAAAAATAAAACACGCAGAAACATTCATTCTCAGACAATAACCTTTCCCCTTTTATAATAAATGTTTCCCAGGGTAGTAAAATCAAACCGATGCAGGAACTCATCTGCAAACAATAACTGCAGTTTTACAAGAGAAGAGCATAATCCGCCTAGCTGTTCTCATCCCTACCTGTGATAGGCATAGACTGATAGATGCATGGGCACTTATGGCCTTCAGCAATGGTATTCCCATTTCTAGACTGGAATGGGTAACCTGTTTTTGCTGGATTTAATTGCCTGAAAAAAGGGAAATTTTCACCAAATGCAGATTTCTGCCTCCTCGCTCATTCTAAGTCACATGTGGTACATGAAATGTTAGCATTAATGCTTAAAGTAACTAGAATTTCCCCATAAAATGCAAATACAGCATCAGAAGCTGTTAAAAATAAGGAATCTTAACTATCTTCTGTATTTTTTAACTCATCTACTGTGACACAAGTGTCAAGGTGCCAACTATATCTATATGTTATAGGACACTGGTGGGTGCCTAAACGACTTCGTGTCATCCCTGAAAACAGCTACTTTTTTCTCTATTACTTATACCAATCATCCATCCAGAGTTTGAAACTTAATACTTGGTGGCACTTGAATTATCATGTTTCCTCGATCACAAATGCATCTTCAGATTTCAGAAGCCAGTTTTACAGAGGGCTAAATATTACTGCACATGCATTCCTAGAAGCTTTCTGAATGTGGTTAATCTCAGCATGCTTTTCAGCAAGTTGTCACAGCTTTACCATTTCTTAGTAGTTTTCTGCACTAACAATTTCAACATTTTATTGAGATATGCTTTGTAAACTGCACAACTGTATTTGTGCAACTGAGCTTCCAAAGTATAATTTTATTCTGAAATGCAGTGAAACATACATCCAGACAAAAAAATTAAAAATTAAAAAATATATATTGCACGATAAGAGGCAAGATGAAAAAATAAAATATAAGACAACCATAAACATGGGTAAAACACAGAAAGACACAAACTATTAATCAAGAGTTTATCTAGTTAGCTTAATTTAGGAGACAGCAATTTCCTCAAAATAAACTGCTTTGCCTACTGACTCCTTGAATATAGATGGCTAAAAGCTAGTAAAAGCTTATTTCACCCCCCCCCACACACACACACACACACACACACACACACACACACACACGGCTGTTGTAATCATGTAGCTTATTAAACAGAGGCTGTGATTCATCGACAAGTGCTTCATGGCTGTGCAGTGTTAGATATCAAGCATCCCATAGCATGAGGAGTCCCATAGCTACTCATACTGAGATATGTATCAGGGCTTGCATAACACCAGCATTCTGAGAAAAGGAGTCCATAGTAAATTAGAGGAATGACAGTACAGGGATAACTAACATTAAGCAGGAGCAGAAGAAGATTGATGCTAGCAAGGTGCTGGTGATCTAAGAGGTCGACATCACATGAAAGGCAGGCAAGTCCACACAAGCATGCTTGAGGCTCTGTGCACTCATATGCAAAAAACACCACATCACTGCCACACAAATAACTACCTGAAGAAAGAGAAAGCATCACTGCCACACAAATAACTACCTGAAGAAAGAGAAAGCATCACTGCCACACAAATAGCTACCTGAAGAAAGAGAAAGCATCACTGCCACACAAATAACTACCTGAAGAAAGAAAAAGCATCACTGCCACACAAATAACTACCTGAAGAAAGAGAAAGCATCACTGCCACACAAATAGCTACCTGAAGAAAGAGAAAGCATCACTGTCACATCTGCAGTTATAAACCACCTAAGGAGGGCATCACTGTCACATCTGCAGTTATAAACCACATAAGGAGGGCATCACTGTCACATCTGCAGTTATAAACCACCTAAGGAGGGCATCACTGTCACATCTGCAGTTATAAACCACCTAAGGAGGGCATCACTGTCACATCTGCAGTTATAAACCACCTAAGGAGGGCATCACTGCTACATCTGCAGTTATAAACCACCTAAGGAGGGCATCACTGCTACATCTGCAGTTATAAACCACCTAAGGAGGGCATCACTGCTACATCTGCAGTTATAAACCACCTAAGGAGGGCATCACTGCTACATCTGCAGTTATAAACCACCTAAGGAGGGCATCACTGCTACATCTGCAGTTATAAACCACCTAAGGAGGGCATCACTGCTACATCTGCAGTTATAAACCACCTAAGGAGGGCATCACTGCTACATCTGCAGTTATAAACCACCTAAGGAGGGCATCACTGCTACATCTGCAGTTATAAACCACCTAAGGAGGGCATCACTGCTACATCTGCAGTTATAAACCACCTAAGGAGGGCATCACTGTCACATCTGCAGTTATAAACCACCTAAGGAGGGCACCACTGCTACATCTGCAGTTATAAACCACCTAAGGAGGGCATCACTGCTACATCTGCAGTTATAAACCACCTAAGGAGGGCATCACTGCTACATCTGCAGTTATAAACCACCTAAGGAGGGCATCACTGCTACATCTGCAGTTATAAACCACCTAAGGAGGGCATCACTGCTACATCTGCAGTTATAAACCACCTAAGGAGGGCATCACTGCTACATCTGCAGTTATAAACCACCTAAGGAGGGCATCACTGCTACATCTGCAGTTATAAACCACCTAAGGAGGGCATCACTGTCACATCTGCAGTTATAAACCACCTAAGGAGGGCCAGCACAGCAAAGTGCCAAACAGTTCATTATATAAATTGCGATGAAGGGGGGAGACAGCAAATTAGGAAAGGAAGAATAAACACAAGGAATTTAAGGTGGAGAGAAGGGCAGCTTTGGTAGAAAATGTTCCCATTATTCACATTAGAAGAGAAAGTGCAGTTGGGGAAAATAGTGAGGAATTGTTTTGGAAGGGCTGGAAGGAGAAGGGAATGTTACAGGAGCAGAGGAAACAAAAGGCAGACAGACAGGACTGCCACTAATGAAAAACATGAAGAGAAAAGGGAATGGCCACAGACAGACAAGAGGAGAACGGGACAACAAAAAAGTATGGGACTGACACATAAGAGAGGCGCACAGGTAGATGGTGGATAGACCAGGGTGTACAGATGATGCCAGACTGGCTCAGAAGCCAACATACAAGACTTTCAGTCACCTCTATGGCAGATGTCATGTGCAGGCTGTGCCTGGTGGGATGACTGGGTTTTGCCAGTCACATGGTTTGACCAGCTATGACAGGAAGACTCCACAGTTGTAAAATGGGAGTCCAGTTGCTAGCACACTTCAGTTGATACAAGCCTACACAAGTATTACTAGGAGATCCCCCAACAGGCCACTATCAGAAAAAGAACCTCCATGTCTATTCTGAGTTGTGGGCTCAGAGACCACTAGTGAACCCATCACATCACCTTCAGCAGGTTAAGCTCCTTCTTTCTGCTGAGAGAAGGGCCTGGTGACCCAACATTTCAACTAGCTCAGTCTAAGGTGAACACTACTGCACCTCTGCTATCACTACAACTGGAACTGCATTAGGAAGAGAACACAAACAGGCACCACTTTAGTAAATATACCACACCACTGAAAGAGGCGCTTTTGTCTCCTGCAACATACCTCTATATTAGTTAGTCATTCCACAGCCAGTGCAAGGCAAAGTAGGAAGACCTTAGCACAGTGCTGGAACTGTAAAAAGAAAATGGGAAAATGCTGATAGTAAATCTCTGTCTCTAACCCTTGCTTCCCATTGGCTAAGCAGTTTGGAATGATGCCACCACAAGTCTATATAATAATGTGTGCAATTCACTACTGTCCTGACAAACTCATGCCAGGCATCAACCTTGTACAAAATGGCATCATATTGGGCCAGCAGATGATCTTAAAATTCTCTGATGCAAAACAAAAATGAATTATTAAACTCTCTTGCACGATATGCCATTCTCAACACCTAAAGAAACCATGGTTACATAGTGAGGTCTAAAAAATGGTCGTTCTACTTGCATGGATGTATATTCCAATATCACATGAAGCATACAGTTTTGTATATATATATATATATATATATATATATATATATATATATATATATATATACACACACACACACACACACACACACACACACACACACACACACACACACACATACACACACACGCACACACACATATATCATACATAGGTGTCCAAATGGAGAGATGATGAAATCAGCAAGAAAAGGAGAGTAGTATTGCTGGAACTGAATTCATCCTCAACTGCTGGTGAGAACCTTGATGTGGTAGACCCTGTTTTCACAAAATCTCATCACAACAATACTGATATATAAACTATATCTTACAGAGCATATATTATGAGAGAAGTATGTATAAAACAGACAGCTTGGAACACAAGTCCCAGGATAAAAAGTACCCAATCTTGGTGTGCACAGGACTAGAAAGAATGGCAGTGTAGAATCATCAAGACCCATAATTATTCCTTCAGTGGGGTTAGGCCACTCACAGAGGAGGATGCCTCCTCCCCCCAGTTGTAGAAGGAATTAGTAGTAGTCCACAATAAACACAAAAACTGACAGGCCAAAAAAGTTCCATAAAAATGGCAGAGTGGGCTATCAAAGATAAGGAAACAATTATGAATTGTTACTATTATGCAAGAAGCCCAGAATTTCCAGATTAAATATATTCAGAAAGATTAGGAGAGAAATTAGAGGAAAGAAAAATTCTTGCACAACGAAAACTGTCAAAAGCTTCAAATGCAAATCTGTGTTCATTAATACAATGGATCCCTGAAAAAACAATACATAGAGAAAGAAACTTAAGGCCATCTGGAAAAAGAAGTGACCAGATGAAGTGCAAAAATATAAAAAAAAAAAAAAATGAGTTTTTTGAAAGGTATAAAAAGAAACATTGACATGGGAATGAAAAGCAGGTCTGATATAATACAGTACTAATGCAAAGGAGAATGCCAAACAAATCACTACAAAAAGCAGCTCCAATGATTTAGTGTAGTAAGTCTAAAACAGGTTATATATCACAGCATGATGGAACAATGAGTCCACAAATTAAGGAGAAACAGGTGGAGTGGGAGACATCTGAGAAGAAATATGATCATGGGAAACAAAAAGAGATTTAATATGTTGCAATAGTTTTGCAAAGAAGAAAAAACTAATCAATACTAAAAAGCAACACCAACATTTTTTGAAGTGAAATGCAGGCAAAGGCACCCAAATATGGAAAATTTCACAATACAAAAAATAAGAAAACAAAGGGGGAAAGTAGAAAAGAGAGTTAGTAACAAAGAAATTAAAGAAACAGAAACTTGAAGTTATGGATTACCTGTGAATGAAGGATTTAGTGTAGAAAATCCAACTCAGGTAATGTCACAGCATGATGGAACAATGAGTCCCCATACTAAGGAGAAACGGGTGGAATGGAAAGCATCTGATCTCTTGTGACATGATGATGCTCCATAGCCTTCAGTAGGAAAACAGTGCAAAAGTTCAGTTAGAGTTACACAGCCAGGGAAGGAGCATGAAACAGTGGTGACTCTGACACAGGCAATGTTGTGGAGTGATGGGCCAATCAGTTCCCATATGAAGTAGCAGCAGATGACAGAGAATGCAGCTGAAGAGGATATGGCACAGGAAGACATTCTAGAACTTTCCTTAGAATGCCTGCAAGAAACAGAGAGCAAAGAATGTGCCCTCACTTTCGAAGAAAATAATCTAAAGGAAGAAATACTTGTTTTAATAGAGATGGACAGACATATTAAGATTGGTGAAAGAAACAGATTACAGAAGTAAATAAGACCCAAAATGTTAGAAGTCTGATAAAACAAATTAAAACAGTACTAACAGAAATTCATGAGATACAACAGAAGTATATAGGATATATTACTGAGAAGCTAAAATAATAACAGATAAGGTCTTATCACAAAACCATAGAGCAATAAGGGAAAGGAAGGGAAGAAATAAAATGACACCATGAAAGCAATGAGTAGAGAAAACTGTAAAGCAATTAAGTCAGGAAGTGTCAGTGTTAGACTAATATAGAAAAGGGAACAGATCAACAAAAATGTATAGAAAAATAGATGAGGTAAATGCAATGTACAGCATCAGAACAGACCAGGCTCTTTCATGTAATATTGCAAATAATAAACCAAAGATATCAGCACAGGCAAAAAACTAGAAGCTATGCAGATAAATATAAAGAAAAGTGCAAAACAAGCAATTCATTGATGACCCAAAAAGTTTTAATAGTGAACTTTGAAATAAAGCAAAGGGAATAGAAACACCACCAAAAAAGAAGAAATAGAGACATTTTAGAGAAATATTTATGAAGACCCTGTGGAGCATAATAAAGATGCTGAATGGAAAGAAAAATTAAAATAAACAATAAGGAGTTCAAATGTACATCATATGAAATGGGATGAAATAATGATCAGAGAAACTAAAATATTAAGAAAAGCTCCTAATTGGAAAACCCCAGGCTCAGATGCAGTACCTAACTTTTGTCTAAAAGTATTAATATCTTTATACAAAGCTTTAGCCCTGAGTAAGAATTATTTATATATGAGCATCCCAAACAGACAACAACATGATTAACAACGAGAAAAAGGATAGTCCTCAACAGTGAACCTGTAATCCATACAAAAAACAAAAGGCCAATAATTTGCCTCCTAATGATGTACAAACTATATACTGGAATTGATGCAGATGGAGTTTACAGTCATTTAGAAGAAAAGGCAATAGAACAAAAGAAAGTCATCTGGAACAAAGCATCATTTGTTGCAGTACTTACGTGTTATCGCAACCAGGTTTGTAACGCTGTCTAACTCCTAATGTTTTCTTGAAAGGAGTGACTGGTTGAGTAAGAAGGTGTCTGTCGACTCCTAATTATCTTTGTATTGATAGGTTTTGCCAGTTAAACATGAGCAGGAAGAAGAAACTGAAGCCGGACTTTGACAGCCAACTGCGAGAGGGACAGATATTTCTTCATGCGTGCATTTCATTTTTAAAGACAGCGCGTAGAACCATGTGCTCTATTACACTGACCACAGATTCAGGGTGATTGTGATCCTCTTATGTGTTTTAAACAGGATCTGGAAAATCAAGCTCCTTCTTAAGGCACCTTTTTTTGTGAAAGTGTACAAAGAGTACAGGTTACTTTCCTAATAGTATCTGTGACGTCCGTTGAACACCAATAATGTGGCTTTTCCGAGTTTTTTTTTCTGTTTGGCAGACCAAGCAGCTCAGTCATCAGATTATTCACCTCCAGTCTGGAGTCCTGCTTTCTTTCTGCTGCTGTAAAGCACTCTGAACGGTAGGTTAACATCACTCTTACACACAGCTATCCCGTCGAGGAGGAGGATTTCAGTGTTGCTTTCTGTTTCAGTGTGAAAGTGATGAGATGCTGTGGAAAACTGAAGTTAACTTACCATTCCGATTCATCGTTTACAACAGCAGAAAGCAGGAGTGCAGACTCGAGACTAATATCTGAAGACTGAGCTGCTAGCTGAATTCACCGCTTGACGTCTTTAAAGCACACTACCCGCAAATCCTAAAATTGTAACCTTTAATCGTCTTACAAACCCACGACCTATTTCCTAGAAGACTTTTTAACAGTTTACCCTTCCCAGTCACACTCGTTTGTTGTAGTTTTAGTAAAAGAGAAGAAAGTATACCATGTGGGAAAATCTGGTTGCGACAACAGGTAAGTACCTTTGTTGCTGAATAAAGCCATAATAGAGAATTGTAAAAAAGGGAGGAATCTGGGTATGACATGGATTATAAAAATAATTTCACAGCATCCCACATCCATGAATAAAGGAATGCTTACAGATATATAAGATACATCCTACATTGATCTATGCCACTTCAGAGACCATGAAACAGTGACAAATCACTTTGCAATTAAGCTATGACAAAGGGCGAATTATTATCCCAGGGATAAAAATTCAAAGAGAGATATTCCATGATGATTCTTTGTTTTGTTTTGCCCTTAACACACACTTAACAGTTTAAGTCTTTGTTACAATTTGGTTCCCAGAAAACAACCTTGCTTAAAGACATCTCATTTACTTTTTTGTGGTTGACTTAAAACTGTACAGTTCATCAGACGAGGAGTTGAAAGCACAACTAAAGGTTAAAACTTTCTAAGATGATATAAGAATGACACTTGGTCTTGATAAATGTGCATAAGCAGCGTTTAAAGCAGGAAAGTTGCAGTATAAAGAATATATTAATACTGGACAGGAATGTGATGTAAGATAACTTGAGTAGGAAGGAGTTTATAAATATCTGGGAAATGATGAAGAATCAGAAGTAAAACATGAACAAATGCAAATAAAACTCAGTAAGCAATATTTCAGATGACTAAAACTAATATTGAAAACAGCCTTGACATCTAGGAATAAAGTCCACACTCTAAACCAATTTATTCTTCCTGTCCTGACTTACAGTTTTTGTATGATTGACTGGCCCCAAAAGTTATTGATCAGTTGGACTGAAAACAAGAAAAATACTTTACACTTAGCAAATGTTATATAAAAATCAGTGTAATACAAGATTATATATTCCACACTCTGAAGGAGGAGGAATGAGCCTCCTCAATATTGTTTACATGTAGAGATCTGCATTCATGGGACTACATATATATCAGCTGACCTCATCAGATACAAACAAAGTAAAAGTTTTAAAACCTGAGTAGATGAAGTTGAAGATAACCTCACTGCTTAGTTTAGCAGAAATAGAAATCAAGCCAGAAGTAGACAAAAATCAGACATCAACGCCGAAAGAATATAAGTAAGAAGGATCAGATGAGAAGGAAAGAAAAGCCATTAATATAGTAGCGAGTACAGAGATCTCCTGGAACAACCTCAAGTTGATCAGGACTTGACACAGGAATGGTTAAGGAGAGGATTACATACTCATTGGTTTACAAAATCCATTGAACATGTGGGAGAATCAGACAAATGTAGTTTCTGTAAAAAAATGAATTGGAACTATTCCCACACTTTGTTGCTGGGTGTGATATAACATGGCAAGATTGTTGCATTGGGAATTGTGCAAACACTGCAATACAGAAGTAGTTAAGAATAATTGGAAACATGAAATACAAAGCATTATAGAGAATGATGAAATGTATATCACATAGGATCACCCATTATAAAAAAAACAGATGCGAGAAAAACAGATATAGTAGTCCATGAAAAAAGATAGTAATAGTATTAATCACTGAAACTGCTACACCCAGTAACTACAGTGTCTTACGCACAGAGAGACACAAAGTCATAAAATACCAGGATTTGCAGGCAGAAACAAGAGCAGTATGAAAGAAAGATACTCAGACAATTCCAATAGTATTAGGAGCAATAGGTCTAATAAAAATGAATCTACAGTTGTAGTTAGATATGCTACCAATACATACAACTCCATATGAATTGCAGAAGGAGTCTATTCTGAGCACATTGCATAGGCCGTGAAGAGCACTTTTGGTTAACGTCAAAGAATGAAACAATCATGATATTAAAAACCCAACAGATTTGGAGAAATTAAACCTGGAGCAGCAACAAGACATTTTGAAATGGCTCTGCAATACAGACATCTATGGCTATAAACGTCACAGATGTTATGCACCAGTATGCTATGCATTTGTGTCCACAGCCCCAGGCTAAACATGCTACAGATGTTTACTATACACAGAGCAATACATTAAGGTAGCAGTTCTGAGAACAAGGTGATAAATTTACTGATCAACATAACTGCTGCATTAAGAGGCCTGAACTGGTATGATATAAATCAGGAGCACCATACTGTAAGAGAATGAGATAAATGGAATCAGGAGTTTACTAAATTAGAACAATAGACTTTGAAATAGCCATGCTAAAGGAAAACAACACACCTAGTGATGTACCCTTGCATTATACGAAAAACAATAGGGAATGGTGGCAGCAGATACAGAAAGGAAAGAGTGTATGCGGGTGAGATAGTAACACAATCATATGACATGTTCAGCTATGGTGGCACACTTGAGGGCAATATGCACATAATGCAGGACATACCACACAAGACACAAAGGCCCCTGTATGTAGGATGAGGAATAGCAATGTATATTGTGTGGGGGGAGACAATGTGTAGAGTATTGCATAGATTCAATAGACCGATAAAGAAAGGGATGCCATGATAACATGCCATAGACTGTGTATGTGGGGGAGGGGAATTTTAACAGCAAAGCAGGGGACATGTAAGTGACAACCATATGTCCTTGTGGGCAGCATACAGTCTTAAGGAATATCCACACTGGGCCATACATACACACTGACTGACATATCAAACCCACAAGTATACATGTATTGTCATGGGCCCAATAAAGGGGTAAAAAGTGGAAATGTTCATCACCCAGATACTGGAGTGTTACAGAAGGCCCTCCAAACACACACACACACACACACACACACACACACACACACACACACACACACACAAACAGTGCATATCCTGGTCAAAGGGAACAGAAACAAGGCTTTTTGGAAGCAGGTGTGACAGGGAGTAGGACATGACAGCAGTACTGTGGATGGCCATTATAGGAGTCTACCTCAGACTCATTGAAGGGTAAACAATGTGATACTGCATATTAATATTAAAGCACAATGACATGCCCACCATAGGAGGTGGACCACCAGCACAGAAGCTTACAGAGATGGAAGAGTTCCTTGTGTTCCTGCATTGGGATGGAGAGTAGGAAGTCATGCCCATTGGGGGCAGAAAGATATAAAATAGCTTGTGGCAACTACACAAGTACCTCTAGGGGATGCACTAGGTTAATATTAGATTTCACTTTGCCATATTGTCAGGCACTGCATGCAAAGTAGGACATATTAAGTAAGAGTCTTCTACACAGCTTTCCTCTATATACCTCTGGTCTAATTACCATTTACAGCAAGGTAAGTAAGTATTCACAGATGCCATCTACCAGTATGCCTGCCATGGGGCTTTATGTATTTATCTCAGTGCAACCACAGGTATGTTATTATTATTATTATTATTATTATTATTATTATTATTATTATTAAGCTTTCTCACGTACCATTAGTGGAGGGTTCAGCACTATGGGACAAAGCGCAAGCCTAATTTCAGCAGGTCATATATAGCTCAGAATGATGGTAATATGCATATAGCGTAGTCTGATGTCACAGTCACAGTGGCACTGGCAGCAACCCTAATATTGGAAGGCTCACACATTTTCTACCACATACCAGGAGCCTGCACATGCCAAACCTCCAGCCTGAAAAGTGTTTGGTGGATGTACTGTAATGGACCCCTAATCAGGCTACTCAGGAATCACCAGTCCAAACTGCATCTGTGAGCTTCACTGTCTCTGATATGTATGTACACCTCACAGGGGAGAGATGTATTTTGCAGTGCCATCATGATGTGTAGTCTGCTCCTGACCTGTGTGCAACACTTTGCATTAATTAGCAGATGTGCAGGTCAGTGATCCAAGCACAAATAGCTGCTATCCACACTACTGTGAGGATGGTGATTGTACCATGTGGCCTGCAAGACAACTTGCTACATCAGAATAGCATGATTAGTGGCATCCAGCACCAGCACAGTGACATGTAGTATAGGAAAAGGAAAAGACAGTGCTGTTCAAGTCACCTGTGGCTAAAACTCCATCCACTATTGCATTCTGAAAGCAGATGGTAACCATCCTCTGTTATGCTTCTCCAGGGGCTGCTTTCCATGGCAATGGAAGGGTCCAGATCCAATGTAGCCAGTCAAAGGCTAAGCATAACCAGATGATGGAAATATTCCTGATGCAGCATCACTTCTGTCTTTCACCACAGAGGTCAATAAACCTGGCTGTGGTTGTTCTCACATATGTGGTCAGCAACGCTTCCCAGGCTCCACTCACAGGAAACCTCATCAGAGAACATTCACGTTACACCATCAATATCTACTGTGGGCAGACAGAGCACCACTCTCATATGTGTACTTGTGGTCATCATCTAGGTAATGGGCACCATACATCTGATGGTTACTGACATGGGAAAATCCATCATATGCTCTATCATTGCCATGGACCACATAAGACCCTGAGATTGCAGGTCACCAGAGAACACAGTGCCATAATTTGAAATATGGCAGCTCAGTTCTACTGGAGCCACTAGAAGATGTGATCTCTGATGTGCTTCAGCCTACTACCAGATAACAGAAGTAGTACATCCACCTCTTATGACCCAGGCCCATATGATATCATTGCTGCCATCTGTCACTGTAATCTTCCATATGTGCAGATTACAATGATGACTGTACCTTAACCACCCCCTAACCTGCATGGGTAAGGTAATGCATGATGAATAGCATGACCAGTCCACACATTGTCTTGTATATCCTGCTCCTTGTCTGCTGCTCCAGCAGGTAAGGTCAACCCTGTTGGGATAGTTCCCTGCTGCTGAAGCTGATTCTCTACTGGCACATTATGGAACATAGTGCACATAATAAGTAGACTGAGGCTAGCAGGTGACTACTGCAGTGCCCTACCCGATTCATCAAAGCAGATGAAGCATCTCTTAAGTTGGTCAAAAATGTTCCACCATTCACTATCTACATGCACATTATTATATGCAATTGTTATTCAGGTAAGCTATCTGGAAACAAGGGTATCTTTTCATGAACAATCCAGAAGCACTTTATGGTTAAATGACTTTCTCAGAGTCACAAAGTAAGAAAATGGAGGCGGGATGAATCAAACCCTGTACCCCTTACTTACAAGAAGCAGCTTATTAACAGTCTGCAACTTTAATCTTCTGTGTAAACTGTAAGACTCAGCCATGGTCTGGGGGCTACTTTGTGGGTTATCAGCCTTGGTTCCATTGCTTATCCATCATACCCTACAACACATAGTGGTGACCCCACTATATGTAGCTTAATAAATGACTGCATGGTAACTATATATCTTTGGCGGGGGGGTCTATGATTGCTTCTAACCTGCAATCATCTGCAAACTTGTTAAGCCAGAGGCCCTTGGCATTGGCCTTGACTTCCAAAAAATAGATGCCAAAGAAGTCCTGGGGTACTCGACTGGTCAACAGCCTCTTTGTGGCGGTTTTATCTCCAATCCTAACTTCCTGGGTCCTGTCTGTGAGCCAGCAGGCTATCCAATGAATTACACAGGGGGTTATGCCTAATTCCTTGAGTCTGTTTACAATGTCCTGGTGGGGATATTGTATCAACTGCCTTAGCTAGGTCAAGGTAGGCAGTTTACACTGCTTTGCCCTCATCCATTGCCTGCCTTGGTGACATTCTCAAAGAAGTTGACCAGGTTTATTTGGCATGACCAGCCTTTGATTAAACCAAACTGAATTGGGTCCAGTGTCTTAAGGTTTCCTAAGTCATTCTTAATCATTTCTATGATAATTCTTTCCATTGCTTTGCATATGAGACAAGTCAGACTAATGGATATGTAGTTCCTAGGATTCATTGATAGTCCATCCTTGTGTAGAGGGATGACCATTGCACTCTTTCATTCACATGGCATGAAGTCTTTGTGGAGGCTAGGATTGAACATTGAAACCAGTGGCCCTGATAGGGCATACTTCAGGCTATTTAGGAGACATCATTGGATATTATCAGGACTCACTGCTGTATTATTGGCCTTAGAGAGTGCATTTAAGACCTATTTCCTAATGATAGTTGGCAGAATTATGTTAGATGGTATTTCCTGGAGGCAGCTGGAGGTGGATCTGAAGTTGGTATCCAGAAGATCTGCTATATCTTCCAATTCCATGAAAGTGGCTCTGTTTAACAACAGTTTGGCACACTGTTGTGTGGTGGCTTTGAAGTTTCAGATATATCTAAAGAAGGCTTTGTGGTTGTCCTTGGCCTGAAACACTATCTTTACTACAAAATTTGCATTGTTAGACTTAATTAGTCCTCTTGGGTGACTATTTAATTTGATGAAAGAGTTTTTATCTTTTTTGGTGCTACATTTCCTAATTTCTACTATGATGGTTTTGCTTTTGTTTGTTGTACAAACTGTTCATTTTTGCATGGATTCTACCAAAGTAGTTTGTTTTTTGAGATAGTTTTGTGCTTACTTCTGGTAGGCACAGTGGCCTCTGTGATTACATAGATGGTTGCAGAGACCTTCTGTGAATGATTCCACATGGGCTGCTGCATTATCTGGTTTTGGAGCTGCTTCAAATTTTGACAGCTTATTACTTCATAAAAGGTAGTTTGCTTGTGAGTAGTTTCTAATTATTACAGAGCTTGCTGGGGTTACAGAAGTGATACTTATTTCTAAGGAGACTGTTTTGTTGTCTGATCTTAATGGGAGGGGGTGAAATGTTCTTCCATATTTAAGATTAACATATAGGTTTGTACCTCTAGTAGCTATGTGTAATAACTGGCCCAGGGTGTTTGTATTTACTAAGTCTAGGAATCTCTGCATCTGCAAATTTTGGGTCATGTAGTATTCCCAGTTTATACAGGGATAATTAAAGTATCCCATGAATATGGTATTTAGTTGACTAGCAAGTGTCTCCAATAGGTGTAAGTATGAGCTCTGGATTTCATGGGACATAAAGGGTGACGTATAGCTTGCTAGAATATGATGTGGGACTTTTTCTATGGTTATCTGGATGTGAAGGAACTCCATTGCATCATCCTTTTTAAACAACCTAGAGCTATGCTTGTTATTGGCACAGATTGAGATACGTTCACCTTTAGTCCTTAACTGTGCAGTTGCTGATCTAAATGTGTGGAAGGCACTGAAGCCTTGCACTGCTAGAGTACTCTCTATGACTTTAAACCATGTCTTGGTAACTGCACAGATGTTTGCATTCTTCAGGATGAAGAGACCTTGGAGGGAGTGGTCTTTCTTGTTCAGACATCTGGCATTGAGCAATAACACCTTTACATTTCCTGGGATAGAATTTGCTATGTTTGCTATGTTTGAAGGTTTGTCAATTTAGCATTGCCTAAAAAAGGCTCTGGGGGGAGGGCAATGTATTAGCAAAAATTCAAAAGTCTAGAAGGGATAGATGCAGGCCATCCTTGGCAACGCAGCGTGGTTTATTAGCCATGTCTTTCTATGTCAACAAATACTGTTATCTTGCCTAGCCTGACACAAAAACTAAGCCAATTTGTAGTCAGTCATCTCCTGCTCATATCTGGGCATCATACTTGATGAAGGTAGACTGCTGGTCCATTCTAGGAACATACCAGCCTATGACACATATGTCTCTCTTTATATAGCTTATGGAGGTACATCTCTGTTCATTTACACCTACATGTACTTTGACTGAATCATACTGGTACCTGTGGTGCAATGACTTGGGAGCATATGTAACTTTGGAGATCCTAGCCCCTGATAGGCAACTGACTATTATTTTCTCTGTCCAGCCTGATGAGTGGGGCATCAGTATGTTATATAATGAAGTCTCCTATGACTAGAGTCCAGGACAGTTGAGGCCTCACTGGGTGTGGCTGGATGCTCAGTGTTTAGCGTTGTTTCATTTGAGTGTTTTCAAGTCTGCAGAGGATAATTTTTGCAGGTGGAGATCTTTGGGGATTAGGATGATTGCATTTAAGTGCATCAGCATAAGTAGGTCTGTGTGGGGGTGCATACTGTGTGATGGGTGTAGTGTGTGTGTTTTTGACAACCAGATTGTTATTATGACTGTCTGTATACAAGAGTTTTGTTTCCAAAGACATTGTGTATATACATATCTCACATACTGTATTTGTTTCTTTGAGGATTAAATGGTTGCCAGTGAACATTAGACAATTGTTACATTGTCTTAGTATGCCCATATCCACCAAACTGGCTGCTGAGAAATTCGGAAAGGGCATAACCATGATGTCAGGTCCTTGATTGAGTGAACCACAAGGGGGCAGTGCATGAGGGGTTAGTGGGCTGTCTAAGGGTGCTTCTGAGGCTAGAGACTAGACTAGGCTGTATAATACTGAATTCAATGGGCAGTGCTCCTCAATACGCATACTAGCTGCTGTGTGCTACTCAATGCACAAAGTAGTTGCTCTACACCCACCATGTTACTGGTACAGTTTCAGACGTGGTTTTATGAGAAAATACGGTTTCTAGGTGACACTACTAATCACTGCTACATGATGGACAGTGATGCTCAAATGTGGCAAATTTATACAGGCACTTAAAATGCAGGAAACGGGCTTCTAAGTCCTCTACCAATACAATAACTACATTTACAGCTTCCTTATATGCTTTCCAACTGAGATAGACCAGGCCACCACCTACTGCTAGTAGATAGATTATTCCAGTCCTCAATGTAAAAACACAAAAAAGATTGCTTGAGAGTGTAATACTACCACAAACAATGTAAACAAGCTACAAGTAGAAGGCAATTTCAAATATTAGGAACCTTTAAAATGATTTAATGTACAAAATCAACAAATAAAGCAAAAATAAAGCAGTAGTATTCTAAGACAATTAACTGAAAGGTAAAATAATAAGATAAATCTCTTATCTGTCAAAAACAGAGTAGGATTATTATAGGACCCTCTCAGAATATGGAAAGGGTGCCAAGCAAATAGGAATTCTGGGAAAATCAGAAGGAGACAATTTTCAGTAGAGGAGGTTTACTCGAGCAATACTGGTTTGCTGGATGGGCACTCAGATTCTGGATCTACAGAAAACAATGAATGGGAAAAATACTTAAAATTTCCTGTACAGCAGACAATAGTAATGAATGTGGGGAGTGAGGGACTTTGGAAGCCTGATTGCCAAATGATGAGGCTAGACACACAGCCTTTTAAATCCCCAATAGGAGAACGTTGGAAGGGTTGGGGAAACAATTTAAGCTGCAAGAAGCAGGGTAGCTAGAAGGGCTCTAATCAAATAAAGATAATATTGGAGATCTGATCCTATGACCATGAGCTGCAGCTCAATGACCCCAGGTAGGTTAGAATTAAAGAAACGTTAGCTTAATGTCTCAGTGAAAGACGGGAAACACACAAAGAACAGAACAGAAAGACAATGGCATGTAACTTTAATCAGGTAACTGATAAGTGGAATATAAGACTCTAGCAGCAAAACAGTAATACAAACAGTAGTAAAGGCAGTGAAACACCAGTCCTGGAGCAGAATTTACAGTGCTATTACAATTCTACCACAGTCTAAAGCCCCAGTCTATGCCGAAACTTACCAGTAACACTATTTATGGAAAAATGTAGTGATAAATGATTAAATGAGTCGTAAGTGATAGATGATTAAATGAGGTTTAAATTTGGCTATAGGTCACAGTTCTGTCACAACAACAAATGAAACTATAAGACTAAGGCCCCAGACAGGGTTCAAAATACAAACAACTAGCTTTTTGTAATTCTACTTATGCAGACATAACTGTGTTATAATATTCCCACAACTGCAAATGAAGCTCTAAGATTAAGGTTCATAGGTTCATAGGTTCATACTAGGCTATCTGCCCTAGGGCATTTATAAGCCTAGCCAGAATGTGTTTGGCTTTCGCCACCCATTTTAAATTTATTTTGCTATGCCCTTTTTTGAGGTTAGTATACTGTGCCTCTGTCTAACAGTGACACAGAAGTGATACCCGGGGTAAACCTATGATCTCCCATCTACTCATCAAGGTTCCTCTTGAAGAGAGTCAATGAGGGACTCTGCCTAACCTGGACTGGGATTTTATTCCAGAGTGAAGGGAGCCTCTGGGTTATGAATCTGTCCCTCCAGCATGTCCTATTTATTTCAGTGCTGATGTTCAAGTCTCACGAGTGCATAGCTCGATGGGATTTGGATTTTCTGAGGTGCAGCATGTCCATTAATTCCGGGTTGGACATGGCTTTATACGTCAGGCACAGATCGCCTCTTAACAGGCGGTATGCCACTGAGTAGAGCTGGAGTTTCTTTAACCGGGCAGCATATGGCATCTGTTTGAGCCCTTTGATCCTCTTGGTGAGGTACTTTTGGGGTCTTTCCAGTTGCTGCAGGTGTCTGGTAAGGTACATCCCAAAAGGGGCATTGTACTCAATTATGGGCCTGATGAGGGATGAGTAAAGAGGCACAATGACCTCCCCTGATCTAGATGTGAATCCCTTCATGATTAGGTGGGCTATATAAAATGTTTTTCTAACCACTTTGGCCATGTGGTTGTCAAATGAGAGATTGCTATCAACTTGGGTCCCCAGGTCCGTAATTACTTCTTCTGTACTTAATGGATTACCACCTATGTGGTAATTTGTGGGCACTTTGTTTTTGCTAAAGGGGATGACTATACACTTTTTGGCATATAGCTTGAGGCCATGGCTTTGGCACCAGTTGTCTGTTTCTATGAGGCCCTTTTGGAGGATGCTTGTGTTGGCTGGAGAGTCAATTATGGCGCCCAGTTTGCAGTCATCTGCGAACTTGGTCAGCCACAGTCCTTCCGTGTTGGCCTGTACCTCTGAGAAATATATACCGAACAAGAGAGGTCCCAGGACAGAGCCTTGTGGGACACCACTTGTAACTGGTTTGAAGTCTGACATGGCTCCAGCAATTCTAACCATGTGGGTTCTGTCCTTGAGCCAGTTTGCAATCCATCTAGTGACATAGGGGTTTATATTTAAGCTGGTGAGCTTATCTATAATGCCAGAGTGGGGTATTGTATCGAAGGCTTTTGCGAGGTCCAGGTAGGCTGTGTGGACCACCTTCCCCTCGTCAATGGCCTTGGTGACTGTTTCAAAGAAATCAACCAGGTTTAAGAGGCAGGATCTGCCCTTAACAAAGCCAAACTGGGTAGGATCCAGTGTCTGTAGGTCCCCAATATCTTTATTTATGAGGTCCATGATGATCCTTTCCATAGCTTTGCAGACCAAGCTAGTCAGGCTTATGGGGCGATAGTTTCCAGGATCCGTTGAGGCACCACCTTTATGGAGAGGGACCACTGTTGCTGTACGCCACTCTTTGGGCACATATCCTGTAATAAGGCTGAGACTGAACAGTAGTTTTATGTTTGGGTTTAGCTCTTCTTGGAGTTCATGTAGGATGCAGCCTAGAACAAACTAAAAAAAAGCAAAGGGATAACTTTTTTTTTTTTTGGCTAAAACATGTAAAAAGGCAGAAAAGTAGAAAAAAAGTGTCACCACACAAATCACTATAACAGCAACTTAAAATATTTAATCAGAATTCAAATGAAAGTTTTTTTTCCTTTCCTTTTTGATGAAAAGTTTGTTTTTCACAGTTCATGCCTTTCCACATCCCTCTGAGTCTTGCATTAAAGACATTGGCTGGGTGTAGCTGTGTGCTGGATATAGTAAGCTTGCTAGAGGGGGATCCAATCAAATAAGCTAATATTGGAGCTCTAGTACTGTGACTCTGTCTGAATAACCCCAGGGTAGGTCAGAATTAGTTTAATACTTCAGTGGGTGAGAGAACAGACACAAAGAAAAGGTGAACAGAAATAAACTGGAATGTTAACATTTAGCAGGTAAATGATAAGTAGAATATAAGACTCCAGCAGCAAAACTGGAATTAAACAGCTGTAAAAGAACTGAAGCACCACTCCTGGGCCAGATTTTACAATATTCCCACTATTGCAATCCTACAACAATCTAAGGCACCAGACTATGCAGAAATTTACCAGCAACACTGTTTATGGAAAAATATAGTAATACATAATTAACTCAGGCAGCAGTTCACAGTTTTGCTAAAACTACAAATGGAACTACAAGACTATGGCCCTGTACAGGGTTTAAAATACAAACAGATAGCTTTGGCAAGTAATTCCACATATGGAGACAGAAGTGTGTTATAATCTTCCCACAACTGCAATTGAAGCTAAAAGACTAAGGTCAAGAGCAAACTAAAAAAATTCAAGCAGATAACATTTTTGGCTAAAACATGAAAAAAAAGCAGAAAAGTACAAAAAAAG
>NC_056745.1:4720141-4732641 GCF_019279795.1 Protopterus annectens | reverse complement strand
AGATGGGGCAAAAACTGAAGGAGCAACCAAGCTATTTATTTATTTATATGTATTTGTTTTCCAGGATAGAGCCCTGAGCTACACAAACTATTTTCAGACTCAGCCCAGGAGTGGTGTCTGGGTAAAGGACTTGCTCAGAGTCACACAGTTAGGCAACAGAGGCTGAGGGAAGGATTAATAGCTATGGAAATAAATCATGGATGCCATATTTAGATCTACAAACAAGAGTTCCATGAAGAGGTAAAAAGATGAGAAGAACAATGTGATTACACAGGGACATGAGGCTAGAAATTAAGTCAATATACAGGGTATGCAAGAGGTAAAAGGGATAGATAACAAAGCAAGCAGAGGTTCAACAAAGGAAGCATGTTCTTTTCTTATTCAGAGCACATACACATGCCTCTGTGTCAACTCTGACTAAAGTGGGAATGCAAATGTGAGAAATACTAGCAGTTGCCTGAGATGGTATCTCTATAATCTCAGCTAAAGCAAATAAATATTGTTGGCAAAGATGGTTATGTAAGGTGGCATGTGAAAATAATGCATGCTGTTCAGATGCAAAATGATTTATCTACAGCAATTTGCAGCAGAGATACCTCTACTAGAATGTTCTGTCTGATAACATTAATGGAAATAGAGGCAAAATCATCACACATTTATTGAATTCAGTGACAGAGGCATTCAGCATTAAACAGTACTAAGACTTGTGCAGTACAAGAAGTCAGTATGAACAGAATTGCGGTGTTAATGACAAAGTGCAAGTGATAGGTAAATATGTGTTTTTGTGATTAGTGCTTCACTGTAAGCTCAGATACACAAGTCAGATTGAAGAATACATTTGATATTGTAAGGAAATATACTAATCATTTGAAGGTAAATATCAAAGATTTTTCACGAGGCAGCACCACTTTTCCTGATCCCAAAGGTAGTAAGATTGTGCTCAAAGCTAAACATGAGTGGGATATGAAGCAAAGGCAGTAGTAAGTATAACTAAAGGGCTATTGTGAGTAGTCACTGTAATCAATATCCTCCTAGTCTGGAGTTCTACAAAGCAGGACCATATACATCTAATAAGGCAGCTTGATACGCTAAGGTTTCAGGGTCTGAAACTGAACTTAGGATCAGCTGTCAAATATGACTGATGTCTCTGAAGTACAAAGGTCATCCAAACTGCAGGCATGCTGCAATTCAGCAGTGGATTTATTGTTAATAAAGACAAGTCTACTGACAAATCAACTTTTATGCAATGGTCTAGACATGGCTCAGTATCTGTCCAAATGTATTCCCCATTCTCAGATGACACAATACCTCTAACAAAGATATTGGAGCATACTGCAGTATGGTGTTGGTGAGCAGAAAAAGTTCTGAGCTACTTTAACATCTAGTTAATACAGTATCAACTTGTAAGTTCTATGGCAAACTTCTACCTACTACTGGGTCAGGGTAAAGGCTAGATCAATAGCTTATTCATTCAGGATAATGGATTACACAAATTTATAATTCACAGGAATAATGCTTGACATAGTCTTTAGTTGCCAAAATTGTAATTAGTGCAGTTAAAGACAGAGATTATGGACTTTGATTCCTGCATCACTGCCATCAATTAAAATATGTAGGGGAATGACTGGCATTAAAAGTTTATGGTAAAGTTAAACTACTGCCTCAGTTAATGACCATCACCTACCACACTCAAATGCTAGCACTGCAACTACAGAACAGGGTTATAGTCAGTGGCTCCCCAGAATTTTACCTACCTCAGTTTGAGCACAGTGCCTTTTTGTGCAACATTACCAAATGATTTTTATATATGCACATACCGTGTTTCTCCTGGAGGGGATCATAATGTTTTTTTCAGAGACAGCAGCATGTCACTATTCTTGTATTTCTAGTACTAAATGAATATCCTTCCAACAGGCCAACTTATAATTATATTATAGTGTAGTGTAGCTAGACTTTCATTATTACAAACAGATGCCACCAGTCACACCAGTGTTGTGTATTCACTTTATAAACATACAAGACACAATCCACAAGCTTTTATAAATGAATAAATTAAAATACTCAAGAGCAGAATCAGGTAAAAGCATAAATGCCATTTAAATATAAAAGCTATTAAGTGACTAAAAAGGAAAGAAAGAAAATATTTTAAACAAAGACACTATGACATAGTAAGCAATTGTAACTAAATATTCTTGCTCTTATCATGTTCTAGAAGAGACCTGCTTTACTATTACTGAGTCCTTAAACCTATCTACTAACTGCTTAAGACACAAGGAGATCATTATAGTTTTAGCTTACAGTCTCAGTGAAAGCAGCCTATATGTTTTCTTCCATACAGACCCTAAACTAATTGCTCTGCTTCAGATTTGAAATGAGTTCATCAAATACATGTCTACAGATTGTTACCTATCCATATTTCAGTACAGAAACACTGCATTACAGTCAAAAAGATTCCATCAAGTATAGTTACTTGTCTCTTATAATAATCAGCTACACTTTTGTCACTTGTTCCAGAGAGTGGATAAACTATTATTTGGCTATTACAAGAAAGAGGGAGGAAGATGGCATAAACAAGTCTACTTTGGTAACTCCACAAGGAGTCTTCCTGTCTTGAGGAATGTACCATTTAAGATTTTCATAATTTGGAAAACAAAAAAAAACAGTGCAAGCTAACTAGACATACAGTGCAAGCTAACAGTGCAAGCTAACTGGACATACAAAGTCACATAATTTTCATTTGAGCAAGACACAGATATGCAAGTTTATCACAGAAACAGGGGAGAATTACCTAAACTACCACAGTCTATATGGTTTGATCTCATTGCCTACATTAGAGATACGGAAAAAAGTTGTTCTAAATCAACTTAGGACACATCTGCTCATCTATCTGATTCTGTGTCTGAGGTAAATTCATTGAAACTTCTGGATGTTTAACCAGAAGAGATGCCTCATGCATACATCCATGCTCATGAGGCATATTTGACCCTTATAGCGACCTAGTGAGCAGTTGCTGTGATAAAGGAGTTTACTACTCAAGCAGGGAACAGAGAAAACTGCCAGCCCTTCGTTGCATATAACACATACACACACACACACACACACACACACACACACACACACACACACACACACACACACACACACACACACACACTATGCACCTATTGATATTGATAAAACAAGTGAAACAAACAAGATCAGTCTCTGTCCTGAACTGTGTAGTGACAGTAAATATTCTTGACTTATTGATTCTGGAAACTGATCAAGAATCTATAAAAATGTAGAGACTTTACATACTTGCAAGTATACAGTATTTATATCTTTAAATTTCCTTCTGTGGAAGTGTTACACAGCTTCCATAATCTACAGATGGTTTATAGTTATCTTGAACCATTTAAAGTATTAATATAATACAATACATATCATCTTTAACTTAAGATGGGTGTTTTGTGTGTGTGTGTGTGTGTGTGTGTGTGTGTGTGTGTGTGTGTGTGTGTGTGTGTGTGTGTGTGTGTATGAAAAGCAGTAGCATTTCATTAGAAGAGCTAAGGCTAAAAGGTTAGTGAATCACTTGATTATTCAGTGAATAATAGTTCTCAGTAAAGCTTCTTACACTAGGCAGCTCTATATGTATGTACATATGTCTTCTTTATTCAGTCAGTCTTGACCATTTGTATTCTAATAACCAATATACAAATATGAATGTTTGGCACCAAAGACATATGCTGAAAGGTAGTTGGCAGAAGGGGTTAGTAGAGATAACAGAGGTTTATTTAAGAAGTATATTGCAGAATGAAAGCAAATAATGACAGACTTGGCCAGGCTGAACAAAGATGAGATAGAAACATCCGAAAATGGTAAAAAAGCAGAGGCACTGAATGAGTACTTTATTTTGATCTTTACAAAGGAAAACAATAGGTGAATTCTGAGGTCAGAGGGAGGTAGACCAGAGTGAGAAAAGCAGTAGGCAGATAACAGGACTAATAGGGATGAAGCAGAGAGGGAACTTGCTTCCTTAAAAGAGCATAATAGCACAGGGATCAGATAAACTGCCTCTCAGGGCCATCAGGCATCTGAATAGCATACTGGCATATCTCTGCCTGAGGATTTCAGCAAATTACTAGCCACTGTGAAACTATGTAAGAGCTAGAAAACATCAGCTGTAGGGCCCTTATATGGGTGAGTTCATGGGGGCTGGTGACATCAAAAGAAAGGGTGGCTGGAGGATGCAAATGAATGGGTAGGTCTAACTGGAATTTTGTGGGGATATATTACACAGCAAGTCACTGACCATACTGTGATAACAAAAAAAAAATAGTTCAGGTCAGTCATTTTCATCCACAGAGTGCTTTAGTGCCTACTCATCATAGCCACCTTATTGGCTGTATGCGATTTAGATGTATGATTTTGAATAAATATAATAATAATAATAATAATAATAATGCTGACAATAATTTATTTCAGCTTGTTTTACTCACAGACAGATGCACACTAGCTCTGCCAAGCCATCTTAACTGATCCAATTACAGCAAGGGTGAGTCAGTTTCAGCAATAAACTGCCTTTGAGCCCCACCAAATTGCAGCTACTGTGTGATGAATGCATACACTTCAACTGTCTTATTCTGATTAAATGAATGAAGAAATACATAAACGGTGGACACAGTAATGTATTTCAGCTCATTGTTGTTAGATACATATAGTACAATCCATTGCAGTCCTACATCATAAACACACATCCAGAAGTGGCCACTAATTATAGTCTCTTTGACTGCGTAAATACCAGATGCCCAGTTGTGAATAAATGAATAAATAAGTACATCATTTCCATGGTATTTTCAGCTCTGTACTTTCAGTTGTATATAGTGCAAACCATAGCAACCCCAAAATACATACATGGGTTGAACAATTCAAAACCCTTTAATGACCACAAACACCTCAGCCATCTGACTATGATCAAATGAAAGATTAAATGTCTGCAGTAATGTATTTTGGCTTATAGTACAGCCCAGTGCATCTCCCCTAAACACATAAACATGTTCACACAAAAGAACATATAATTAGAGCCACTTTGACTTTATACAATTCCCAATTGTGCTCCTGAAGTTCATAAAATAGTGGTCACAATAATGCATTTCAGCTTCTTGCTGTCAAACACATACATGATAACCCAATATAACTCTTTGTATACGCACACACATACACACACACACACACACACACACACACACACACACACACACACACACACACACACACACACACACACACCACACACGCACAATATTAACTCAAGTTACTCAACTAAAAAAAAAGAAAAACAAAATTAATGTCCTACAGGCAAGACAGCCTTCACAGTTGTACAACACTGTACATTGCTATATCATGAACAATATTTTATAAAAACATAGTTTTAACTTTATTTAACCCCACTCCTTGATCTGTTCAAGTTTGCTCAGAGGTATGGCAATTCACAGGGTCCTTCAGACACCAGTCATCTTAAACAGCCTGACTAAAACTGAAATGATTGCACACTGCTTTGCCTACCAGACCAATTAGTCCTGATTGGAGTGCTGATTCTAGTTTGAAACAGCCTAGCTGAGTAAGCAGACTTTCTAAATCAGAACTACACAATCACATGGAGTTAATGTTAAGGGATAGTCCAACTTGGCTAATAGCTCCTTTTCATTGGAAACATGGGGAAAGAAGTTTCATGCTATACAAAGAAGAATATATAAATCAATACAATTCTGGTTTAGACACACTTCATATACACATTAGGTAAAAATATGCAAATTAATTAAAGTGCAGTACAGGTAAGGCAAGACTAACATTTTCTCATAAAGTAACAGTAACAGTGAATGCAGTATAAAATATCTTAAGCAGATTGTAAAACATGTTTGATAGACTAATGAATGTAATGATTTAATAGAGGCAACATAGTTTAGTTGAGGAGCAAAGAGGTGTAGAAAATATTGGGCATTGTAAGACAGAGGTACAGAGGGGAGACTGGGAATAAAAGATGAAGATGTCACATTGCGACGAGAGAGGGGGATGATGATTACTTGTGGGTGAAAAGATATATTATGTTAGAGATGGGTGGACAGTGAGAGAAATTATCAGAATGTAGTTAATCATTCAGGAGGATTTTATAATGGGACCTTTGAAATGTTATAACCTGTTAATATCTCTGGAAAAATTAAGAGTGAGTAGCAGGTTGTCACTGCCACTTTGGTTTTAAGTAAAATTTGAATTTTAGAAATGTCTTTGGTTCAGCGCATCAGTCAAAAGGGAGCTCCAATGTTTAGCTGCAAATCCATCTATCCATCCCAAACCCCCTTTATCCCATTTTCTGTACATGTCATCAGGGTGTCACATCAACAATGCCCATCATTTAGAGCCACACCACTAGTACTGCCATGGTACTACTTTCATATTACACACACTGACTCATGCCTGCAGCCAATTTAGAGTTTCCAGTCTATCTACTGCATATCTTTGGAATGTGGGAAGAAACCAAGGCATCCAGAAAAAACCTACTTGAACACAAGGAAGACATGCAGACTCTGCACAGAAGGAACTTCAGCCAAGAATCAAACTAGGGAGCCTCTTGCTGTGAGGAGACTACTCCAACTGCTGCAACACTGTGCTAAGTGGAATATAAAGTCAGTGGAATGCTTGGTTAATTTTAGAATGTGTAATTAATTTTGTGATCATTGTAGTCCTGATGGAGTGAAATTGTTTGTAAGGTTTGGGATAAGGCAACATTTTGGTGGTTTGTATAAAATATTGTAAATAATTTATTTAGTGATAATGCATTCTGAAGAGTTTATGGCTGCAGTCTGAACTAAAAAAAGTAGTTTAAATTCTCTTTTTTAGCATTAAGCCATTTAAATAATTCCTGTGTAGCCAATTATAGTTTTTCTATAATACTTGCAGAAGGTATTAGTACGGAATCATCATCATATCAGAATAAAATAATAGTGGGTCTGGAACTGATTCTTGCAGCATACTATCTATAACTGGAAGACAGGAAGTGTGGCAGTGGACACAGTGAGAATGTTCACAGAGATAGCTAATTAAACCAAGTGTTATATTGCTCATGTGACATTTTTTTTAGTCACATTAGAAGGGAATGGCAAAAGGTATTAAATGCTTTATAGAAGGCTACATGTAGCCTTTGATTTTTTAATGCTAACTTCATTTAGGAAAGTTAAATAGGGCACTTTCAGTGTTCTGGTTTGGGAGGAACCTATGTAACATCTAGAAGATTAAATTGTTTTATTAAAAACATGCATTCCATGTTTGTGAATACATCTTCCTAGAATGTTTGACATCATGGATAGAATGTTGGTCAAAAGATGGAGGGATCAGTTAAGGAACGACCTCTGTTCAAAGGGATAAGATGTGCATTGTTTCAAGATTAGTAGGGCATACTTTTCTTTGATGAGTCAACCCTATCTAATTTTCAACAGGGACAATGTTTCTTTGAGAACTAATCCTTCTTTCATGCTTAAAGTGGCAAATGTGTTTGCACTGAACTGTCCATCTCCCCATTTTCTTTTCTGAGCCTAAAAGTGAAGGAGAAAGTATACTCCATACCTTGGATGTCCACAGACAACTCGAGTACTATGTTGACAGAACTAAATCTTTCAGCTCTTCAGACCAATATTTTATTTCCTGTAAAGGTAAGAAGGGAGAACCGGTGTCAAAACAGACTACTTCCAAATGGTTGTCTAAAGCTATTACCTTTTGTTATACTTACCATAAAAAATCTATTCCAGCCAGGATCAAGACCCACTATACCAGGGCCTTGGCTTCTTGGAAAGGGTTGGATTCTAGAAGTATTCTAGAAGCTGCTTCATGGTCCTCTGTGCATACTTTTATAAAGCACTATAAGCTTGATTCCTTATCTAGGTCTAGATCAAGTTTTGCTAAGACCATTCTCCAGGGGCTTGTAACCCTTCTCCTTCCATCTCACAGATACTGTTTATTGGTAATCGATCCATACAGCTAAGGTTACTGCATCCATCATCTATATAAAGAACATAGTACAGTTAGGTAAGTTGAACTTACCATAACAGTAAATGTTCAAATGATCATTGCTGCAGTATCTGCTCCTTCCCTCCATCCCTCTTGTTTTTTGGTGTGCTTTTTTATGTCAGGGAAGACATTTATTTTTTGTTATCCCTAGCCTTGTCCTTTCAGGGCTCAGTCTCCCTCGTTCTGCTGGCAGGAAGGCTGTGTAGGGCTTCGTACCCGAATGGTTCTTTCAGTCATCTCAGCTGAACCTGCTTTACAGTTTGGGTGCGTGGAAGCTGGCCTGAAGCGTTGGAAGCTAGATGACCATTATATCCTTGGCAGTATATAACCATATAGCTAAGGCTACTGGAACAGTGATCAATATGAAGAAAATTTGCTATTGCTTAGGATTATTTCTCTGTGTGTACTCTAACTCTAAATAGTTGTGTTTTTTAACTGTCATAGATGTTTGTTTGGTTTATACGAGTTTGACAATGTTTTTGACAGGAATTGCTTCAGTTTTCCATATGTTTGCAGGCTTTATATGTGGAGCTTTTCTCCCCGGGCCTCTGCTGAAAATGGGTTCTGTAGATCCAGTCAGACCACCCTGGTAAAAAAATGTCAAATAAATAAATAAATATTTATCTCCAAGTTTCAAAAGGTTTTTTTTTTTATTTGAGAGGTTGGCCATATAGCCTTTATTCTCCATACCAACTGTCAAACATCTGCTGCAATAAAAGCCAAACTTTCATATGTGGAATGGTGGTCACTTAAGTTATCTGGTAAAATGGTTTATAAGAAGTTGTCAGACAAACTTGATTCTGTTTTATGAATTGGGTCACAGGAGAACTTGACAAAATTCTGGTAGGCAGCCTGCCTAGAATTCAGCAAGGTCCAAACAGGAAGCCATTGGGAAATCTGTCAGGACCTGGATGAAGGATTAAGATGAAGGAACTGGCCCCCTGAATAGTTAAGTGATAGAACATGTTGGGTTGTCATAAGAAGAAGAAGTCAGAAATAAGGAAAGTGACTTCTTGGGTACCACAGGGGGTCAGTCAGTCCTGGATCTAATACCTTTCACTGTAGTTGTTTTAGACATTTCTAGGAGAAAACAGAACATGAGCACTCTATTCACTGATCACACAAAGTTAGGTACAGCAGTGACAGCAGCCAGAAAGACTGTTGGAGTCCTAGTGGCTATGCACTAGTAGCTGTGCTTACACACAGGTGCTCACATGCACCAAAAATACACCTACAGCTCTGTGCATTGTTTTGCTTGCAGAAATACTTCTCAGCACTTTGTGCTGCTATTACACCATCCAAGCACCATCATATAGGATCAAAGGATCATAGGTGGTTACTAGGCTAATGGCCCCAGAGCCTTTTTAAGCCTAGCTAGTCATGCCCCAATTTTCCCAGTTATCAATGCCTGAGGACTAGAATGGCTTTGGTTTATGCTTGAGTCTTAGGGTATCTACAAACTATCCACATCCATAATAGTCACAGGCAACAGACCAGGGGTGAATTTGTGATTTTTTATCTATTGTTCCAAACTGTATTTAAATAGGCTTAGAGAAGATCTCTGCTTCACTTGAAAGGGGAGTCTGTTCCAGAGAAGTTGTAATGTCTGGCAAACATATATGCCCTTCCAATATGTTTTGTTTATGTCACTGATAATGTTTAGATCCTTAGATTGGATAATTCCAGTGACATTTATTTTTGAATGTGCAGCAGATCCATCAGAACTGATTCAGAGACTGTCCCTCACTGGTCTGTTTGAGACCAAGTACAGGGACAGGGCTTTGAGGTAGTCCACATAGGACATGTTATTTACACCCTGTATTCTTTTAGCATGGAACCTCTGTGGTCAGTCCAGCTGTTGCAAATGTCTGGTTATGTGTATGTTGAAGGGTGCATTGTACTCAATTATTGGTCTAATGAGGGCTGAGTATAGTAAGACTATGATCTCCTTAGATGTGGATGCCATGCTGTTACTTATAAGTTGTGCCATGTAGAAGGATTTTCTCAGCATCATGGACACATGGTGATCAAAATTTAGGTGCCTATGAACCTGAGTTCCCAAGTCCCTCACCCCAGATCTATCTAATCTTCGGTTAGTGTTATCACTATTGTAATTTAAAGGGGTAGTTGTTTTCCCAAAGGGTATAATTATGCATTTTTTGCACTAAGTTTTAGGCCATGGCTCTGGTACTACTTATCTATCTGTGTCAGACCATCCTGAAAGATATCTACATCTTTGGGGGATTCAGTGATTGCACCCAGCTTGCAGTCATCAGCAAACGTAATCAGCCAAAGGCCCTTACATTTGCTTAGACTTCACAGAAGTATATTCAGAAAAGGAGAGATCCTAGTACTGAGCCCTGTAGGGCACAACTAATAACAAGCCTCTTGGTAGAGGTGGATTCCCCCCACCCTAACTTCATGTGTCCTGTCCATGAGGCATTTGGCTCTCAATCAGATGACGTAGGGATTTATGCCTACATTTGTGAGTTTGTCTATAATACAAGTGTGAGGTATTCTTTCAAATGTCTTTGCCAGGTCAAGGTAGGCAGTATGCTCTCTTTTCCTCTCATCTGCATGGCTCTAGTGACCTTCTTGAAAAAAGTCCACCAGATTTAGTAAGTATGACCTGCCCTTGATGAAACCAAGCAGGGATGGGTTCAGTGTTTGAAGTTTCCCTATATATTTGTTTATCATGTCAATGATAATTCTTCCCATAACCTTGCATGACTAATTAAGTAAGACTACTCAAACTTATGAGTCTGTAGTTCTCTGGGTCTATTGATGGTCTCCCTTTGGGTAGAGGGATGACTGTTGCAGTCCTCCATTCCCTAGGATTGAAACCAGTCTAGAGGCTGTAGTTGAATAGAGATTTTAGTGTGCCTAACAGGTCATGTTTCAGGCTATTTAGGAGGCATCCTGGGATATTATCAAGACCCATTTATGCTGTGTTTTTAGCTTTGGAGAGTTCATTGAAAGCCTGTACTTTAGTGATATTTGAGGGAGAAATGGTAGAAGGTATTTCCTGGGAGGTAAATGCTGGTGATGGGGTTGAAATTGGAGTTAAATTTATTGGTCAGTAAATTTGCTACATCCTCTGGTTCACTGTAGGGAGTTTCATTTGCTATCAGGTCAGCATACTGTTGGGTGCTCCCCAAGTTGTGTACATAACGGAAAATACCTTATGGTTATCCTTAGTGTAGGAGGCTATTTTGCCATGAGGTTGTCTTTGCTGAACTTGATTAGTCCCCTGAGCTGCTTGTTGAGACTGATCCATCCTCAATGCCTTTTCCCATTTTTTTGCACATGGGATCAGGGTGTCTCTTCAGCAGTGGCAATCATCTTGAACCAAGGTTTACACCACCAGGTGGCTAGCCCTGCTGCAGTAGTTCATTCATACCACACACTCACACCCTCAGCCACAGCCAATTTAGAGTGTCCAATCCACCTACTGAATGTCTGTGGAATGTTGGAGGAAACCAGAGCACACAGAGGAAACCCACAAACCCACATGACCATAGAGAGGACATGAAGATTCTGCACAGATGGCACCCCAGCCATGAATCAAACCAGAGAACCTCTTGCTGTGAGGCAACAAAGCTAACCACTGCACCACAGCGACCACCCCAATTAGCTGTTAATTTGTTGTTGTTAGTTGTTCAATTAGTTGTTGAGGCTAATAAGGGAGGGTTTTTTTATCTGTTGGTCACAGCCCTTCCTATCTTTGGACAGAATTTTCTTTCTTTTGTTGTACAACCTATTTACACTGTGTGTCTGCCACAGGGGACTTGTTTTTGGAGTTTGTCATAATTTTTTTTTGTTTGGTACTGCTGTTTTTATGCAGTTATTTACTTGCTTGTACAGGGTTTCCATAATAAACACTTCTGCATAGGTCACAGTGTTCTCTGAGTTCGAGGAACTTGGAATTTAGCTATGTCATCACTTAACAGGAGATAGTTAAACTTGGAAAATGTCTTAAATGTTCTGAAGGTGGCTGGGAATTAGGGCTTTGTATTTTTTCAAGAGTGACCGCTTTGTGATCTGATCTGACCAATGAAGACATTACGCTGTGGGGGGGGGGTGTCCAACATTCCCTCGTAATTGTGAGTATCAAATCCAAGACATTTTTATCCCTTGTAGATGTGCAGAGTAGCTGCATCGGTATGTTTTCATGGACAAAATCCAGAAATCTTTGAGTCTACATGTTAGTGGTTGTGTCTGCAACCCAATTTATGAGTGGGTAGATGAAATCACCCATGAATATGGCATTGGGCTGAATGGTGAGTGACACCTGTGCTTTCAAGTACATGTTATGGTTATCCTGGTTCATAGATGAAGACCAAAGGCTAGAAAGGTTATGATATGCAACTTTATATAAGGTTAGTTGAATATGGGCTAGCTCAAGCATGTCATATTGTTTGACCAATCCTGAGGTGTTCTGACTTTTTATGTAGATTCAT